>NC_053429.1:29053816-29353816 GCF_007990345.1 Gossypium hirsutum | reverse complement strand
CTACAAAACGCATTTTGTTTAAAAACTTGACACATTAGCTTCTTTGGTCAAATGGTTAAATATTAGTGGTTTTGTCCTTGAGTCTCGGGCTTAATTCTTCTCCAACTCACATTTGTATTTTTTATTTCATACTGTTTCAATTTTAAAAAAAATTAATTAATAAATATATTTTTAATTCATCTTTTTAATTAATAACTTTTTTATTTATATAAATAAAATAATAAATATGTAATTATATAATAAAAATATATATTTTTATATATCATTATGTTAAAAATATTTTTTAATTAATAAATCCTTTATTTATATATAGATTAATAAATATGTAATTATATATTTTTTATATTTATCATTGTGTTAAATATATTTTATTTTTAACTAGTTTTTTTTTAATTTTTCTTTATATATAATTTTTTATATTAAATGTTTATTTTTTCCACCTACATTATGAGTATGGTGATTTCTAATATTATAAAATTAATTAATTATTTCAAATATCATTATTATTTTTATATGTAAAATATTTCAAATATAATTGTTTTTCATCTACATTGTGAGTATGGTAAATTCTAATATTATAAAATTAAAATTAATTTTTATTATATATATAAATAAAAGATTTATTAATTAAAAATATTATATATAAAAGAATATATTTTTATTATATAATTACATATTTATTATTTTATTTATATAAATAAAAGAGTTATTAATTAAAAATATGAATTAAAAGATATATTTATGAATTATTAATTAAATTTTTTTAAAATGACATAAAATAAAAAATACAAACATGAGTATAAAAATAATCGAACTTAGGACTAAAAGGTAAAACCACTAAAATTTAGCCACCAAACTGAAGGAGCTAATATGTTAAATTTTTAAATAAATTGCATTTTGTACGACGTGTTTTCTGTTTCTCTCTTCAAAATCGATCTATTTCTTTAAATATTTGAAAAAATACCTAAAACCCTAAATATTATTTTTGATATATTAATAGTGAATATTTTTAATTTCATAAGCATATTTCAAATATTGATACTAATTTATTTTTATTTTTATTTTTTTACGACATTTTAAAAGATAAATTTTCAATTTTACTTATAGAAAAATTTCATGTATCAAATAATTTTTCATCACTAAACTCATCAATAAATAATACAGTTAATAAATATTTATAAGGCTACATAAGTAAATTAACTTTAAAAATAAAACTATTTTTTGGTTAAAAATTAAAAAGCTAAAACTATATCTCTTATTAATCCACTATTCCTATTTTTATTCTTCTAAAAAATTACGTTAACTCCAAAAAGAAAATCCTAGAGTTATTTTAATTTTTTCCACTAAATTTTTTATTCTTATAAAGTAATAATCATTATGTTATAAATATTTTTGAGAATTTATTTTATAAATATATTTTTTAAAACAATTTAACTAAAAATACAAATATAGATACAGATCTCGAACTAATAGAATTGAACTATTGTAGTACAATACAAAGATCTCTGAACAAGTAGAATCAGATTATTATAGCACAAACATACTAATAATTGGAAAATTCTAGACAGCCAATTAACTCGGACAAAAGCTCAAACATGACATTAGCATATGGTGGGAATTTGTAATCCACATTAATTGCACATAATGAGTCTCAGGACTCAACCTTTACCTTTACTGGGCGAAAAAACGACAATGAATTCAGTGACAAAAATAACCACATTTAGTGGCATAAAAAAATGCCACTAGTGCTTGACAAAAAAACGCTACAAAAAAACACGATAAAGAACGTTTTTTTCGTCCAATTCTCGAGGATTTTCGACAACTTGTTGCACAAAATCCTCAATGGGTCAGCGGTACTCTTAATTTTTTTACTTAATTTATAATTATCAACAAAAAGTGTTGAATAGCTATTATCACTTAATGTAGAATATATTAAGTTAATTTTATTTATAAAAACAATTAAAATAAGTTATTATTTTTTTATAGAAAAAGAAATATTCAAATTGATATATTTATCTTTTATCCAAAATTATCTAAAATAATATAAAATATTATATCAATAAGATTAAAAATAAAAACAAATAATCTTTAAAAAATCAAAATTACTTTTATCAAACAATATAATTATATTCAATACTTATATTTACTACTTTACTAAATAATTTTTTAATATAAATTTATTACTTAAAAAATTTTCAATTTATCAAATACACCCATAATTCAAATTATTAACATGTTAAAAGAAATCATGAGTTAAAATCTTTTTGATATCATTTAAAAAAAATGAAGTTACGATTATTAAAATAATTATTTTTACATTTGCCAAAAAAATTAATTCGGTTTTTAAATAAGTCAAAGATTTATACATGTAAATAAAATAAAATAAAATAAAATAAAATATTAATATCTAGCTTTGTGTTGTAATCATGAAAACACAAGGAACTAAATTCCAATATTTGTTTTTTCTAATTTCTATTCATTGCTGGATTCAAGAATATCAAAAATTTTTAAAAAATAAGAAACTGATATCAATAAAAGCCTTAGTCATCTAATTCTCATTAAAATTTTAAAATAAAAATATGGAATTTAAATATTTCTAATTAGATTTAGTTTTCACTGAAGAAAGGCTGTTATATATAAATCTATGATTGTGTTTTTAACTAAATTAAGGGGAAAACGGGGAATTGCATAAGAGGTTGACGTCATTATATGAATCTGTGTCGGGGTCTTAAGTGTAGTTTTCCTCTGACTCTTCTGCAGATAACGTAATCATAATTTGATGTCTTTGGGATTTGGGATTGGGGGGCAATAATTTTAAGCCTGCCCCATTTCTCTTTTACATTTTTCAGTATATATTGAAAAATTAGCCCAGTAAAAAAGAGATTACAACTGCCGTCTCTTTAGTTTCGGCCATTATTGTTGTGGGCTCCTATTATCTCTTCTTTTTATTTTTTCATAGATCTCTTTAATTTTATGGTTTAGAATGGATCCATGATGAAGCATAGAAAGTCCCACTAAATTATTCATAATATTTAATTATTTAATCATTATAAGTCCTTATGGACCTAAATCATGTATGCATATAATAGAGATGTAAGAAAAAAATTAGATTAAAATTTTTATAATAATTGAATAATAGATGGAAGGATAAAGTATTTTTAAATAAATGTTTATCTTTAAATTATAAAATTAAAAATTAATTTATTGTAAAATTATAAGTTGTTGATTCCCCTTCAAATCAAAAGATGATTGTATTAACAGTTAATATATAACATCTTAGAATTATCATGGTGTTTTGGAAGTGCCGGGGTGCTGGAGTATAACAATAATATATATATATATAAACAATTGGTGGCCGTTAAACATACAAGTGGTCAAAAAGAATAGATTAGTTTATTTTTTAAAAAAATAAGTTTTTACTTTTTAATTTTAAAGTTATGATATACATGCCTATAAGTTTAGGGTTATGCGCCTAAAACAAAGATTGTTTGGTGAGAGTTAGACCGACCCCTTCACTTAAAAAGCGCTCAACCACGATTATTTATCATTTGGTGTGGGCCCAAATTGTTATTTTTCTCCCTTTGATTATCAGCATACCCACAATTACCACCCTTGGGCTAGGGAGTCCCATGGGGCTTGGCCTTGGGAAGGTATTGGACCAGAGTTTCCAAATTGACCATGCGTGGCTCTTGGAGATAGGTTCACTTGTTCTGGTGCTTCCACATTGCTTGCATTCATACTTTTTAGACTTAATAATGTTGTAATGCATGCATCATTTGAGGGCTCATCAACATCATTCCCAACTTTGTATGAGGTGTAGTCATCATCTATAGCACATTTCTGCAGAAGAAAAATGAGGTTTTAGCACTATTCATGTTGTGAAATACTGTGAATTTTAGTCAAAGCCAATATATTATGTACCTCAAGAACACCTTGAGAAGCCGCCAATCTTCCAGCAGCTATTGTAGCCTCACCGGGGCGGAGAGGAAACTTGAGTGTTAACCACTATTCCAGATTGCTTGTAAACAAGCTTTCCACTTTCCACAATCAATTCAAATGCTTCTCTTTCTTTTTGCAAGCAAGAGAGAACATATATGGTTAACAAAATGAGAGTACATTTTAGATTAGAATGGGTTTGTTTGATTAGTGATAGAAGTAGACTCACTGATCCTAGATATTCAATGGACTGCCTTTGTAAATCTGTTCTTTGTCACTTAATAGTTCTTTGCCATCACCAATATCCAACCTTCAATTCATAAAGTAAGTGCAAAATGGAGTACCCTTCAGCAAGAAATTTTCAAGTATATGATGTATGAAACGCATTGGCTGCTCTTGCTTGCATGCAAATTTGCATGGTGAACCACATTTTATGGACTTATTAAAGGCTTTGTGGCAGCTGAATGAAGTACCTTGGCAGCCCTTGTTTTAGCCCGTGGCCAGTTTGATAGGGCACTTTCTTGTATCTCATTGTCACAGAAAGAAATAATGCACCTTATAAACCCCAACCTGTGATATTAGAAATATCAAACATGTTCATTAGATTAAAACCTGTGATATTAGAATTTGAGAGGAAAATAAAAAACCACAGAAATGTAATCAAGGATTTCACCTGAAGCTCACAAAAACTGCAAAGAATGCAACTTGTGAAACTAGGAAAGAGAGCATATAAATAGGCAAGCAGTTTGAACTACCAAAGGAACTGCCATTACATGGAAAGGTATATGACAAGGACAACGTTGAAACAATTGAAACTTGGCAAGTCATGCATAAAGTTATCTGCACATTTCACTGAAACAGCTGAGCTGGGAGGAGAAAAGTGAATTTAGTGAGGTTTAAGGGACCTTCAAAGATGTTTATGAGAACGCAATTAAGAAGCAACAGTTCGAAGAAAGCATGTTTTATGAGAAAGAGACTAATTATTCTACATGAAACTGCAGAATAAGTTATGGATGATGGGTATGGTGGGGACTACAATTGTTATATATTTGTACTGTTGTCGATGGAACTTCGTTTTTGGCCATGCTAGTACACAATGGATTCTTAATCTACTATAATTACTCATAGACGTTTTCATGAATTCATCAATCTAGACTCATTTTTTGGTCAAAAACCATTGGGATTCTTATGAGAATTCTTTTATTTCATACTTGCTGGGGCTGGAAGAGATGGTTTTGATATGTTAAACTTTTTGAATTTATTAATTAGTTATACTTTCAGAATTTCTTGTTCTTCATCTTTTAAGAAGAAATGTCAAATCATGTCTTTGAATTTGTTTGTTTCATTAATGTCACAGCAACTCATCGGTGACTCTGATTGTGATGCAAGAACTATACTCCAGCCAACCATAATGAAAATCCAAGCATGAATTTTTTTGGGAAACAAGGTATTTTATATGCATCCCACAATAAAACATAACAATCACAATAGAAAAAAAGAATCACAATGAATTGAGGAAACTAGTTTTTGGTTGCTAAACTTTTCTTAGTTCATATAATGCTACCACCAAGTTCTTTCGGATTTTGGTTGCAACCCATTGTAAATCCATCTCTGTTTATCCAGATGATTCTGCCTGTAGTTTCTGTCGGGGTGGAATCCGAAGCCAAACCTTCATCATGTCATATGCCGCGAATCCAACTGCAACTGAAGGAACAATCTAACAACCAAATTGTAACACACAATTAGCAACTGAAATTGGCAATTATGTAAAAAAAGCTCAAACTGAACTGTAGACAACTCTCCATCTGTATCCTACAAGTACTAAGGTTTATTGTTTCTCAACAGCTACGGGGATAAAACTAGAAGCTATGTTTAATATTATTGTTGAGTACTACATAAAATACCTTAATGTAATTTATGCTCAAGCCTGCAAACAATTGTCTCCATCCTTGATTACGGACAATACTAGTAAGCCCTTCGTATGTGTTCCTATATCTTGTATCACCTTGAATTGTTGAACACTGAAGAGTTCCAACCTGTAGGGCAACATTTCCAAAAATTACATTCCTGGATGCGTCAATCATGTTGACATTATCAAGATGACACAATGGCAAATATATTGGGCTGAATCAGACGACTTCAAGACCAATTTATTTAACCAGGTTGTTTTCACACACACACACACAGTACTTAGCACAGTACACATGTACCTCAAAACATTTAGAACATCCCAAAATGGATTCCATGCTAATAATAACACATGAACGAGACAACAAAATGCCAATTTTTTAACAAAATAGAGAATAGCCATTACACTTCCTAGAAAGTAACAGTTGGTATTGTACAATACCTGCATCTGTCTCCTTACAACATCTAATGGGTACGTGAAAGTCTGCCCAAGTAATCCAGCCAGTGCTCCACAAGAAAGATTCATCACAATGGACTTTCGGTGCTCTTCCGGAACACGTGTCTTTATTTCCTCATAGATGTAGAACTTTAAACCAGCGTAAGGGAGGATCCCAGTCAGTGTTGGACCTATGTAAGAAAAAAGTTTCATCAAGTCCAAGCACATCTAGCAAGAAAGTAAGAGCGAAATGAAGCAACTTCATTAAAAGAATTTCAAGATTGCATGTTGAACTAATGAAAATCTCTATTATCATGGAAAACTGACTTTTGACAGGAAAATAGCAACGAACATGCCATTATGAGAATAATGCAAGGAACTAGGAGCCATTGTCAAATCTATTTATTCTTAAGTTGTAACAAGAAGCATTAAAAACAACTGCCTACATACCTACACCTCGATATAATCCACGAACTCCCCCATCCCTGTAAACACGTGTCAGTACATCTGTTACGCCACTATATGCAGGTCGAGGATATAAACTTTTCATACCAGAACCGAATTTAGATCTAGTGTCACCAACCTGTTAAATCATAAAAATTAATGAGAAAATTAGAGTAAAGAACATTCATTTCTTTTATTCATTCCAATTTATCCAAGGAGGCAAGGAATGGTTGCCTTTGTTCCAAAAGAATAAACTCTTTGCTGCCACAGGTCTATTACAAAAAATCTTCCTTAATAGATTTGATTAAACTAGTGTAAAGATTAGAATTAATTTATTGTAAATACCAGCAAGCCAGATCAAACTCACTTTCAAAAACTGATTTGAACAATATTTATGAGAAACTACGGTATTCTTATGAGAACTTACCTGATAGGCAAGTTTAGCACGAGCCAAGTCCAAGGGATAAGTGCACAACACTGCCGTTCCTCCAGAAGCAGAACCAGCTAAAAGATCTACAACAGGTCCTGATCCCAAGAAAGAATAGTTATCTAACATCCAACCTCGGTACTGCTCATAAGTCATGAAATGCAAGGCTGCATAAGGAATGATCCGAATAACACTGGCTCCGTTTCCTCTGCGGGTATGAACAGTCATGAATTAGTCTAGGTTTTGTGGGAGGGCAGAGAGAGGAAAATGGTGAAATAATCTGTGGACTTACTTATAAAACCCCAAAACACCTTCATGCTTTAGTACCTTCCTTAAGGATTGATACACCCCAAGAGATTGGAAACCATCAGTCCTTGTCTGCACGATAAAGAATCATATTAAAAAATGTGAGTAGTAATGTGCATGAAGCAGAAAATACTGGTAGAGGGATGAAAAGGGAAACAAAGTAAACATATCTTGACAAACATCCAACTCCAGAGTAACATGATAGGGATGGCAAAACGGAACCACCCATTGAATTTCAGAACAATCCACCCCGAATGGAGAGGGTATGAAGCATTTCTGGTATTTGCATGGCCCGCTCTATCCCAATATTTTAAAATAATATTTAAACTTTTAAAAGTATAAAAAAGTAAATGATATATGTGTTAAATGCAAAACATTATTGGAAATAACTAATAAATATCAAATGAGATGAAGCGGAATGGTTATGGATGTTGGTAGTGGTTTTTAAATTTTAACATCCATGGCGGAGCGAGGCAAATCATGCTAATGATTGAGTGGCAGTAGATTTGGCAATAACTATCTTTTACCATCCGTAGTAACATATCATACAACTAACCCTTAACACCATTGTAACCAAAACCCATGTTGCAGGAAAAATCCATCAGCCAAAATCATCACTTGATTCTAAGAGGACTACTCTAAAATTAGAAAGTAACAACTTTACAAAACCTAAAAGCAAGCAAAACATGTAAGTGAGCATTGCAAAATGCTAAAATAAGAAACACCAATTTCGGGTTAGCATCTATGAATGATGTTAATATATACCAGCAACACGGAAATATCAGGTAGCTCACCTGCAAGAGTATTTTAATCCGTTCTAAAGGTGCAATGGTAGTTTTAGCAAAAGCTCCAGCAGCACCACCAGCTATTAGCTCTTTGACATAAACAGGCAAAGAATCAATGAAGGAAACCTCAGCCCGTGCACTTGAACCATCAACAAGCCCCGCCATATTTGTTGTCAATGTGGAGCCTTGAGGAAAACCCATCTCCAAACAATCCAAACCCAATGTCTCAAACCAAATAATATCACCAATATCTTCCACAATTCAACAAATCTATCAAATTCCAAATTAACCACCTTGAAGCTTGAAGAACTCTTTATCCCATCTATCTATTGGGATACAAAACGAAAACGATTTCTTTTCAAAGGGTAGTACGAGTTTCAATGGCCTGAGACCATCTAAATCAAAGCCAGACAGGTTCACAAGCCGATCCTTTCCTTCAACAGAAACAAGATACATCCAAAGATACAAAAAAAAAATCAGCTATAAAAATACTTCTCCCATCAGATCCATACGATAAAAAGCTTCAATACCCTCAATCTAGATTTATGAAAAAGTCGCCTTTAAAGCACCCAAAGGCCAAAGCCACCACTTTAACCCTCAATTACTCCTCAAAAGCCAATCACTTCCGATGTGGGATTAATCCAAAGGCGGTTTAGAAAATAAAAAATCCCAGAAATTATAAATATCAGGAAAAAGAGTTAAATCAAAGGAGAAAAAGCATGTAAATATATATTGGGTAAAAACCAGAATCCAAAAACACCAATTCTCCTAGGATGTTTCCTTTTTGGGTTTTTCTATTTCTTCCTCTTTGTTTTCAAAATCTCGAGTTTATTTCTTTTTGAAACTTCAAAGTTCGAAGGGGCTTGTTTTTTATTTTTTGGGGTTGCAACTTGCAACTTTGAATGGGAACAAGTCCTATGTGCTTTGACTGTAAAGTTGCATTAAGGTCGGTGGATCGTCAAACGAATACTGTGGTGTGGTTTGATGGCTTAATTTACGGCTCAATCTCCTAGGAATTAGTAGAAACAGATCAACCTGATTTTTCCCATACAACAGCAACCATTTTATGCCTTATTTTTATGAAACTAATAATTAATATTATCGCAATTGAAATTTTTTAAATATACGAAACAAAAATTTAAAAAAATATATAAAATAAACTTGGTGAATTTGGATACACTATTGAGTGTAGAGCAATGTAATATATTTAGTCTATTTTTTTATTACATTATAATATTATTATAATATTTAATTTTATTATCATCATTATTTTTACATTAATTATAAATAAATACATCACCCGTCCAAATTAATTGAAAAGAATGATTAAGGATGATTTGTAAACTGTGTTAGAAATTAATTCAGAATGAATTTCTATAACAAAAACAATTCTTATTCCCTTTTTAACTCTTTATTATTAAAAATGTGTTAGGATAATCTCATCTAAATAAATGATTGATATATGAATTCTTTTATATAATTTAATAAATGAATTAATAATCATCTTATTTATACTTTTTTTTCTAATTTTCATGTCAATTTTCTATATGAAATTATCTATTTGGTAATTAAATGGTAATTTATTTATTTTACAATAAAAGCCTATCAATCTTGAAAAATAATTTAGAGAATAAAATAATTTTTAAAGGTAATGTAAATAAAAAAATTTGAGAAACAATTGATAATAAAGTAGCTTGTTATTCGGACAAAATGAAACCTTTATTTTAACATTTAACATTCACATTTATGTAAATACTACTAAGTAGATATCTCAAATAATAATGAAAAAAATATTTTTCTGATGATGGAAACAAAACTAATTAAATAATGTTAAAATATGGTTTTTTTTTCTAATAATTCTTTAGATATTATTTTGAATGAAAATCACTTGCTAATTCATATATTTATAGTTGTAAATATTAGTTTTAATTGGTATATAACTATAACACTAATTAAGTGAGAATTAATCGAAAATAATAAGAGTAATATGGATCAAAGTCTAATTAAATGATAATAATTATTAAATTGCTAATGAAAATATTATTAATAAATAAATAAATTTATAAATTACCATTATATCGATATTATCTTCTTATATATATAATTTTAATCTCACACATTTAATTTTTATTAATTATAAAAAATGGATTTTAATATTATTAATTGTTACAAAATTATATTTATTTAAATAAAAAAATTTTGAATTTTTTTTCAATTTATCCAGTTATATTTAATAATTTTATAGATTTATAATTTCATTAATTAATAATATATTATGTAATTTTTTAAGTAGAAGTTTTAAAAAAATATAACAAACTTAATTAATTTCACATTAATATACCATCATATTAATTAATATTAATTTTATTATTATCACATTAAAATATTAATAAATTATTTTTCTAATTTAAAAATAAGACTATTCTCGTCAGTTTTGGTTTATATAATTTTTTGTATTTGTTATGTAAATAGTAAGGATAGTAAGAGTGCGTTTGGTTCGCTGTATTGGATTAGAGATGTATTAGATTAGAAGTGTATTGGATTAGAGGTGTATTGGATTAGAGGTGTAATAGCAAATCAACTGTTTGGTTGAATGTAATGGAATAGATGCGTAATAGTAATCTTGTGTTTGGTTGAATGGAATAGAGGTGTAATAGCATAGTGGAAAAAACTAAAATGACTAGAATACCCTTAGCATAAATTTATTTTGGTAAATGATTATTGTTATTGTTATTTAAATTTTAATAAGATTATTATTATCAATAATAAATATTTTAATCATATTTAAACATAATTATTATTAAACATATTTTAATTAAAATATATAATTTAATAAAATTCTTAATAATTACCAGAAATTTGTTTTGGTAAATTATTATTGTTATTGTTATTTAAATTTTGATAAGATTATTAATATGAATAATAAATAATTTAATCATATTTAAACATAATTATTATTAAATATATTATACCTAAAATATATAATTTAATAAAATTCTTAATAATTAATATTCTTATATGAATTTACTCAAATCATAATATATTATATGATACTATAAAAGATAATTTGAAATAATTAATATTAAATATATTTTAATTAAAATATATGATTTAATAAAATTTAAAATAATTATAACTAATAAAATTTAATAAGTAAGAATTGAACTCTAAAAAATAAAAAAAACATAACCATATCGAATTATCATCAAGAACTCGATTGAATTTACAACAATTCTGAATTAAACGGAAGTACTGCCTCAATATCTCACTTTCAACTAAAAATATAAAGCAAGCATTCAATAGAAGAAATTCAAGCCGATACAATATCTCTTTCACCTTGCTCTCAACTCCAATTGGCCTTCCATGAAACCGATTCTTCACTTCAAACAAAATAGCTCACCAATCTAGCAGGAAAACGAATACTGTCCAAAGTTGCCATTGAAAATAACCTCCAACTTCATGTGTCCATTCCACAAGTTAAGGGAAAAAGCAATCTCTGCCAATTCTGGATTTATATGATGCATTGATAAATCAGGAAATAGAAGGCCATGAGGTAAGGTTGCTAAAAATCACAATGAATCAAAAGTAATTTACCTCTCCAGGAAGGCTAAATTGCCAAGAGCACATGTTTCCTCTAAAGCACCAAAAACCAGAAGACATATTTGTTGACAAGTTGCAGTACTGCCTCAAGATCTTAGTTCAACTACAATATAAAGCAAGCATTCAGCAGAAGAAATCAAAAGCTTACTTGTTCCTCGTTTTCAGCAGAAGGGATAGGATCATCTCAAAAGATACTGGTTTTTATTTTCATTGCCACATTACGAGTTTGTATTCTTTGAGAGTTTCTAACAATTCTATGCAATACCAAGATGCAAAAGATCGATAGCCCAACAAAGGGGGCGGATGATCATTTATTTTTCGTTCTCAAAGCGGAACATTCATCATCAGTCTTAGATATTCATCCATCGAAACTCAACAACAAACAAATTATTACCATTTACCATAGGTGAAAAAAAATCTTTGCAACCCACACATCACAAGACTTCCACACAAAAGGTAAGAACACAAGGAAGTGTTGGGGAAGCTCATTAGCAAGTTTGTTATAAGTAACCTATGAACATTTAAACATGTCAATGCTCAAACTCGCTCACTACTACCTTCTGATTCCATGGCCTTTAAACTTTCTGCCATCATTTGATCTCTGTTCTGTCTTTGTCTTTCTACAGCAACCATATACAGGGCTACATAAGAACTAATTGTGAATTACCAGCAAGAACAAGGAAACAAGATGAAGTTTATAATTCAAGAGTGAAAATAATTCAACAAAAAAGTGAAAATAATCCAATTTATCTGTCCGCATCTATCCTTCCTACAATTCACCTTTTAACAATTATAGACCTAGTAAGAAACCTATAACAATCACAAAAGGCAGCAGCCAAACTTTACCTTTCCGGTAGGGAGCCCACTCATGCTTACGCAGATGATGTGGAGCATCAAGTGGAGGCAACATCCCAAATTTCAGCATAATAGATGGCCTAAAACAATAATTAGACCATTAAACAAATAAGAAATTAGGTTAAAAAAAACTCATTGATCCGAAAAATAGTAGCAGCATGAGCAATTTGACTCGCCAACTGAAAGAAAAAGGAGAAATTAAATGAAAATTTGTAACATAGGGTAGAAAGAGTGAAGAGAAACAGAGGGATTTTCCATTACTCGAGTGGCGAGCTCGAGAGACTGAGCGTTGTCGACGATAGAACCAGCGATGGCTACAGTGACAGTGGGGATATCGTCGGCTTTTTTGGTTTCACTGGTTGAGAAGAAGAAGGTCGACTGGTTGAGAAGGCAATCGAAAGAGTGGCAGAGCGAAAAAGAAAAGAAAGGAAACGGAGGGAACAAATCGGCAGCAAAGAGGCATAATGGACTGGGAGGAAATCGGCAGAAAACAAAAGCAAAGAAATAAGGAAGGAAATCGGATGAAGGAACAGAAGAGAAACAAGGGGATGGGGGGAGGGCAAATCAGGGAGGTGATGCTCAATCGGTAGCTAATCTGGGCAAAGAGGGGGGAATAGAAATCGGTGGTTTTCACCGATTAAGAAGGTAATGGATTAGATGCGTATTACCAATACATCAAACCAAACGACATGTTAGAGAGGTATTAGGTGGGGCCCACTGATTAGGGGTGTATTGGCTTAGCCAATACACCAAACCAAACAAGCTGTAAGTTTTTTTGTATGCAGTTAAATGACAAAAGAAACATGATAATTTGTTGGAGAAAAAGTGAGGGTGATTTTGACTTATTTTTGGTTAAATCGTGGAGGGAGCTCGCCCAATCTATCCTGGCTATCCAAACGGTCACGCTATTATAAGACCAAGAAATACCACAAAAAGACCCCACCACTGATCCAACAGAACTTTGGATATCCATCGACATTATTATGCTTGCCTTCCCCAAATTAGATCACCATTATCAGATTCAAACATAACTTCATGCCCAGAGATACACCAAGCCACAACGTTATGGCTTCCCCCACCCTAGCAAAAGGAGCAAAAACTTGTGCACTAACCTGCCACTGCTGCAATTCCGGAGCAACCAGTGCCAGTAAATAAGATGCATCGTAGTTCACTTTGACCATTAAAACATGAGTTTTCCAAAGTTCTACTGTCATTAAATCTTGATACAATAATAATCCCAATGAACTGAATGTTCACCGTTTTTATTATAAATCCAAACAATAGAAACTTCAATGTGTGAGAGACCAATCCAACTCACTTTCACGAGTTTAGCCTCTAATTCAATGAACCATTACTCCACTTCAAAGTTATCTCATTCCGAATATCATTACAAAACGTAACGTGTTAAACTAAAATTTTTATGCCTTAAAATAATGACATTATATACTATATTATAATTGTTTCTCTTTAATTAATTTAAATTAATTAAAATATAAATAATAAAAATTATATTATCACTAATTAAATTAAAATAATTAAGTAATAATATTAAATAGTTATTTTTGTCCTTAATTAATTAAATTAATTAGTGATAAATAATAAATAAAAGAATTTAAGCTTTGTGAACCATTCATCTGAAAAAATTACATTCCACAAGAACTTCTTGTACTTGAAAAACTAGAACTATAAAAGGGATTACTTCCAAGTCATTCTACACTCATTCATAAGTTGATGAAATTCAGAAATTCTTTGAAGAAATCTTGACAAACACCATATCAATTTTAAAGAAAAATTGTCTTCTAATCTAGTTCAACCGCAAAGAGGGAGTCAAAAATCATTGCTAAAAAAAGCCGCATTTCGATCCGGTTCAATTGAAAAAAGGAGATTCAAAACCGTTTCAAGATCAAGTCATCATGGCACTTGAAACAAATTGAATCCTTTCAAGATCAAGTTTAAACGACCCTTGGATTGAAAACTGTTATAGAGTTATAATAAAACATATCATAACCCGACCCGAAGTTCGACCCACTCTGTTAACCCGATATCCGACCCAAAAACTGTAACAGCCTAATTTTCAATGGTGTCGGAACAGTGATTCAAGATCACTAAATCAGACAAATGAGTAGGAAATATTATTAATTTAGTGAGTATAAGTTAAATATGAAGTTAGGAAAAATTTTGAAGTAGTGAATAGTGTACTAAAAATAAATATTAAAATAATTAGAATCGAAAACGAGTTATCGAGACCTCAAGAATTTTAAATCGAGCCATAAGTATTTATAAAAATATTTATGGAGTGTTAATAAGTCAGTATTAAAGTTTCGTCAAAAAATTTTAAAGTTCTGATAGTTAATTAAACAAAAAGGACTAAATTGTATTAAATGCAAAATTGTGGGAAATAATTAAATAGCTTAAATGATAAAAGAAAGAGAGTTTAAAATGAAAATAGACCAAATGTCTCTTTGGTCTGGACGGCAATGACATGAAATCAGCAAGAAAATAAGGAGAATTAAGGGCAAAATTGGAAAATTGCAAAATTTACTTAATAAAGTTAGGACTAAAGTGGAATTATCTAGATTTCTCTTTATTTTTCTGCATTCTCATCAGAAAAAACACCATAGAGGAGTTCCCTTAAGCTGGTTTTTCATATTTTTACTTCAAGTAAGTTCAATTCTTGATTATTTCTTGAAGTTTTTGTGTTTTTGTGACTTTTACAACTAGGTCCACTTGTTAAATTCATTAGTTTTTGATTCTATGAAAGAAGTTGAAAGTTGCTATGAATATGTGCTGGAAGTATATGATGATTTGGCATGGAATTAGAGCTTTAAATTGTTTATATGCTGATTTTATTGAAAGAATTGAATAGAAAGTGAATGTTTGGGACCTAATTGTAAAAGAGTTTGAAGTTAGAGTTTTATGTAGAAATTTTGAATTTCAATAGTTATGAAATAACTTATAATGTCTAGGAAAAGTATTAATTGAGAAAATTATCTTAATTGAGGGGTTAATTGAGCAAGGACTGAATTGTATGAATTGTAAACTTTGGGGCAAAATGGAAATCAATATTTTGCACTAAAACTGTTTTGGACAGCAGCAGTAGTCTAACTTTGAAAAATCACCAAAAATTGTAGAAATGGAATTAGAGGATGAATAAAATATGAAATTAAAGCTTATTGAGTCTAGTTTCTTATAGAATGGAAATGTAAATCATGAGATATGATAAATTTTGTGACACAAGGTCAGAATGATTTTGGGTTCCCCTGTTTTGACTTTGTAAAATCATCAAAAATTGGATAAAAATAATTAGGGGCTTAAATTTATATGTTTAGAATCCTGAATGAGTCTATTTTCAAGAGAAACAAATGGGAACATCATTCGAATCCTGTACAAGGAGATAATTAATTTTTAGTGAAGAAGGGTCGGAACTGTCAGACAGCAGAACAGGGGAGGCTTCAATAAATAAAATGTATTAATTGGTCCAACCAAAAATTATGAAACTTTTATGGTAAGAAGATATGTGAGTCTAGTTTCAGGGAAAATTAATGGATCTTAATTTTGAGTTCTGTAGATCCAGATATAAATAATTTAGTGACTACGACATGGGTGGATAGTCTGAATATTCACATAAGTAATTAGTGAAAATTATGGATAAGGTTACTTACAAGTATGTTATTTATACCAAGGATGTGGATGGAGAGGAGGATGAGGAAAAATATATGAATGACTCGAGTATAAATTAAACACATGCCCGATTATAATCGATAAGTGTTGGATTAGAAATGATATAATGTTTTATGTGGAATATTTATTATGAAATTATGATTATCGTTATAATACAAAATTTGTACTTGTGAGTTTATATGGCTAAATTTTAGTGATTATTTGTTAATTTTATGAATTTCATGATGTGTTATTTCATATGTATTGATGATAAAATCGTGACTAATGTAAAAGCATGAAAATTGAATAAATGATCAAATTGAGCATTTCAGTTTAGTGACAAGATGAATTGAAAGAAAAGACCATGGTTGGACCATGGCAACAAGTGATAAGTGATAGCTTCGGCTACACTTATCTGATCAAGGACAAGTGAAAGTGATAAGTAATAGCTTCGGCTACACTTTTCTGATCAAGGACAAATGACAAGTGAAAAGTGGTAGCTTCGACTACCTGATCAGTGAAAAGTGGTAGTTTCTGCTACCTGATTAGTGAAAAATGGTAGCTCCGACTACCTGATCAGTGAAAAATGGTAGCTTCGGCTACCTGATCAGTGAATAGTGGTAGCTTCGGCTACAAGTGACAAGTGATTTCTGTATAAGACCATATCTGGGATATGACATCAGTGTGATATATGCTACTGTATAAGATCATATCTGGGATATGGCATCAGTGAGATATGTGATTTGTGTAAGACCATAGCTGGGCTATGGCATCGATATGTGATATGTAATTACGTGTAAGACCATAGTTGGGCTATGACATTGATATATGAAGATGTGTAAGACCATAGTTGAACTATGACATCGAGTAAACGAAGTACTCAATTCCGTAAAACGTTCACTAATTTGACAAAGTTTGGTAAGTGTTACATGGAATTATGTGATACAGGAAGTACAAGTTGATAAGATATGAGTATAGAACTTGGTTGATAAATAAATTCATTTGTGATTATATAATTGTTCATCTTGAATGTACTGTCTCTATGTATTAATAATTCAAACGTATTAATGAATAAAGTTCTGACATGGAATAAATTGAATACGAGACAAATAATTATGAAATTGAACTCGGAATTCATGAAAATGACGGTTATTTATATATGGAGGCATGAGACATTGGTATATGAATATGGAAAATGTTTGATAAATGTGTTTATTCATAATTATGGAATTATATACCTCATGTGTAGTATTTGCATAAAGATGATATTTCAAATACTTTGGTTATTTAAGCTTAAATATGAAACAGTATGAAATCAAGATAAGTTGTTATAAAAATATATTTAGATTACAGAGATATGGCTGATATATGTTGTATGATTACATAACGTGAAATTGTGTATATATATGAGAAATTTAATGAGAAATGAGCCCATACACGTTTCTTGTTATTTATATGAAATGTACGACTGACAAGGGTGATGAAGTTATAAACAGAGAGTTACACGGGTTGAAAACACGGGCGTGTGACTTTCCAAAGTGTGAAAATTTTCTAAGTGTTGCAAAAGTTTCATATGTTTACGGTTTGGTCCCGAACCACCCTGAATGCATGTTTTGGGCCCCATAGACCCATATAAGGGACGTTAAACATATGTATGAAAGTTTTTAATTTAGAAGAAATTTTATGGATGATTTTTACATGATTGATCATATTAAGTTCGGTAATGCCTCGTACCCTATTCTAGGCTCGAAATACGGGTAGGGGGTGTTACAAAACCCCCCCTCAAATACATTTCCAACGACACTTTTTGGGGGGTCTGCTCTCCAAAAAATCCACTTCTTTTCTCCTCCTTCTTCATTCTCATTAATATTGTGTATTAACTATTGCAACAGTCCATTTTTCAGTGGTGTCAGAAACAATGGTTTCGAGGCCACAAATTTGACAAGTTAGTATTTACAAGTCAATTATGATTTTACAAAGGTTTTTGATATGATAATTTATGTTATATGAATGATTAATTAAGTTTAAGTGGTAAGACCCTAAGATTAAGTGGTTTTAGAAAATGAGGTATCAGGGCCTTGTTTTTATAAACCAAGCCGTAAATACTTTTATAAATATTTACAGGGTGTTTTTAAGGTTGTATTAAAGTTTCATTAAGAAATTTTAATGTTTCAATAGTTAATTAAGTAAAAAGGATTAAATCGTAAAAATTGAAAAAGTCAATTGCTATTAATTTAAAGGTGTTAATTGATTAAAGAATTATAATTAGATGGCTTAATTGGATAAATAAACCACCCTCAAAATAGTGTGACGGTTTAATGCTTTAATTTCTTTTAAATTTTAATGTTTATTATATTATTATATTATGAAAATAATGAATAAAAGGTTAAAAAAACATAAAAATATAAAAATATAAAAACAAAAATTATTTTTCTTCTCTCCCAGCAAATGTCACCATGGAAATGGAAATTGAAAAGATTTAAGCTTCGGTTCTTCTATGGATGATGCATGGTAAGCCATTTTTCATCTATTTCTAATAATTTTTATATTTTTGAGATTGTCGCAACTAGGTTCAGTTAGCCCGTATCTTCGTTTTTGAAACTGTTAAAGATTTTGAATGTTTCTATTGATAAATCTTTGTGATTTTAGATGTTCATTGATTGATTTAAAGTATTGGTTGTTATTTATAAGTATTTTATTAAGTGATTTTGATGAATTTACCGATTAGGGACTAAATTGTTGAAATAGTAATAGTTCAAGGGTTTGATATGAAATTGTTGCAAAAATGGGCTGAAATGGATGCTATTGACATTAGGCTGGTATAAACTTTCAATAAAATTGGTTTATTGCATGATTAGGACATAGGGACTAAATTGAATAAAAATGAAAAGTTGAGGGTAATTTTGTAAAATGTCAAAAATGACAAAATTGCATAAAATGAAGTAATTTTTCTTTCTACATTATTGAATTTAATAAAATTATTAATTTAGATTAAGAACGAGTGGAAAATCGAAAAAAGGAAAATTACCAAATAACCTCTTTACTTTATCATTTCTGCAATTTAGCCAGGTAAGTTCGTATGAACTATAATCACTTAAATGTTGATTAAATTGAATGTTTAATGTGATGTTCTAATGTAAATGAATCAACATATATATGTTATGTATTATTATGCAATTTAGCATATAAAGAAACGATGGAAATCCAACGACGTGCGATAGCTATCGAGCCCCATTTGGACCTTAGGAATTCTTAGGATATAAATGAAATGTCATTAGGGTTTCCATGTTTCAGGTGCTGGTCTTGAATGCCCTATCGATGGCTGAGGTATTGCATTTGTTGCGGATACTCCACAATTCATGTGAGTAGCATCGTGTAGCTTACATTCTGACCTACAGCCCATGTGAAAAGGCCCATTTCACAGCTCGTGTGAGCAATGATGTAATGGATAGGAAAATTTACGATTATATGTTTAGCACACTTCGTGTGAAATATCCCACGTATCCGATGATATTCTAAACGGTTCAACGGGTATGAAACAAAAGGAACAGTAAGCATTCAAATTACTTATATCATGAAAACTATGAAAAGAAATGAAAAGGAAATGTTGAGTGAAAGTATGTCTATGTTAATGAAATTGATGATTTAAGGTGAGATTATTCATGTTTAATGGCTTACCTTATGTTAATTCAAGTGAATTATGAATTGATGTACTAACATGTGTTATTGATGATGCTTAGGCTTGTGCCAAGCTATTGGTTGGATTTTATTATGTTAGTTTTAAAGATATGCATTGCAATGGTAAGTGTCCAAATGGAAATATGCTTATGTTCATGAAAGGGTGGTAAGAATCAAAGTATGTAATTTCTTATGAACGATTTATCATAGAGTTGACTTCAAATGAGTTATGTTTAAATGCAGTAGCTTGTGGCTATGGTTGATGTTCATGTTTATGTCTTGTGTGTTATGCAAATGAAACGGGTTAGAATAGGTAATGAAATGGTAAGTTCATAGTAGAGATGTAATATGATGAAATAAGAAGATTGTTGATTTAAAGAACTTACTTGTAAGGAAGAAATTTACTTACTCTAGATGCGAGTTTACTTATGTCATGAATAAGTACACTAATTCGTGAATTGATAACGTAATTAAGCTTATGCTAAGTAATGGAATAGTAAGTAAATGAGATGGTTCATTGTTTTCAGAAAAGGTTAATGATTATGTAATTCAACTTATACGACTCTATTATGTTAAATGGAATGTATTTGTGATGTTAATGAACCTATTCATTTGTGAGATGATAGTTATGTAGTTTGATAAATTTTGAGGAATTGGTATAGGTTTATTCATGACTTATAAAGTCCATATTTGAAATGGAATGTTATGTTTAAAGTTTATACGAGCTTACTAAGCATTCATTGATTACGTAGTTATTTTTCTTTACTTTACAAATTATCAAAAGCTCGATCAGTTTGGAAGCTCGTCGGAGATCTATTACACTATCTAGCGATTATATTGGTAGATTTTGATGTCTTGATCAAGGTTATAATGCCATGTATAGGTGGACTTGTGGTTTATGTTAGTTGATGAGTTTGGCATGTATATGTCCAGTGGCGAATTTGGGAGGGGGGAGGGAGGCGGCAGTGGCCCCGACCCCTCTAAAATTATAAAAAATATTTATTGTTTAGTCCCTTTAGATTTTAAAACTTTGGCCCCCCTTAAATTGTTGTTTGGCCTCCCTTTCCAGCTTTGAACATTAAAAAAAAACTTTATTTTTTTTATTTTATCCATATAATGTATTTTAACTTTTTAACTTTAAATATTTATATAATATATTATTGTAATCAACATTAATATAATATTAAATGTAATATTGATATATTTACAACTTTCTTTTTTTAGATGATAGTTTTTAATATAATATTAAATGTGAATTTAGGTTAAAATTCAATTTGTTAACTAGTGAAAAAGAAATCTCTTTTCCTATTGCTATTAACAACTACTGTCATCAACGTTTGTCCTCCAAACGCGGCTTCGAGTTCATCTTCTAAGGTTTTTTTATTATCTTTTTGCAGTTTTACAATTGTTTTTATTGTGTTTTAAAGTTTAGAGTTTAATTTTATTTTATAGTTATTAATTTTATTTTTATTGTGTTTTAAAGTTTATAGTTTAATTTTATTTTATAGTTATTAATTTTATTTTATCTTTTAAGAATTGTAGTTATGAAGTCGAAAACAATTGATTCGTTTTTTAAAAAGAAAAGTACAGAAACTACACAATTACCTTCAGAAGCGTCACAAATTGATGTACCTTCTTCATCATTTGCTCCTTTAAACTCTGATGCTCGTCCTTCTAAAATTTCTAGAGTTGAGGATAAGGCACTTGATTTGTCTAACTTAGAACGTGAACCTGGGTTATGTAAGCAAATATATGAGTATCCGGTTAATATGCGTGATGAAATTCGAAGAGCTTATATTAAGGTTGTACCTTATCAACCTATTCTTTCAGAATATCCTGCTTCCAATTCAAAAAAGAATCCTCGTTATTTTCAACCACCATGGTTTAAACAATTTTCCTGGTTAGAATATTCACCTTCTAAAGATGTAGTATTTTGTTTGCCTTGTTTTCTTTTTAATAGCAATCCAACTAGTCGTTTTGGATCAACTGCATTTACTCATAATGGCTTTAGTAATTGGAAAAAGGTACACGATGGATGCAATTGTGCTTTTTTGACACATATGGGAAAAGATCCAAATTCACTGTATAACAATGCATAACGAGCTTATGTACATTTAATGAATCAAGCTCAACATATTGAAGTATCACTTGATAGACAAACTACACAACAAATTTTAGCTAATCCTCTACATCTGAAAACTAGTATAAATGTTGTTCGATGGTTGTCATTTTAAGGGTGTGCTTTTATAGGTCATGATGAAAGCTCAGGATCAAAAAATTGTGGGAACTTTCTCGAATTGTTATCACTATTAGCATCGTATGATGAGAAAGTTGAAGATGTTTTGAAAAGTGCTCCACAAAATGCTAGTTATACTTCTTCAACAATACAAAAAGAGATATTGCACATTTATGCTAGTAGAGTTCGTAATGTAATTCGTGAAGAAATTGGTGACAGAAAGTTCAGCATTATTATGGATGAAGAGAGAGACGAGTCAAAAAAAGAGCAAATGGCAATTATTTTGAGATTTTTTGATAAACAAAGACAGGTAAAAGAATGATTTTTTGATATAGTCCATGTTAAAGATACTGCATCATTGACTTTGAAGAATATGATTTTTAATGTTCTCTTGCAACATAGTTTTGACATACAAAATATCCGAGGTCAAGGCTATGATGGAGCAAGCAATATGCGTGGGGAATTTAACGGCTTGCAAGCTTTGATTTTGAATGATTGTCGATATGCTTATTATGTTCACTGTTTTTCTCATCATCTTCAGTTAGCATTGGTTGGAGTAGCTTAGAGAAGTGGTTGAAGTGCATCAATTCTTTAAAGACTTGTCTGATATTGTTAATATTGCTTCGACTTCTTCCAAACGACACAATGAATTACAAAAAGCCCAAGCAGCTGAAATATCTCATTTGGTATCCATCAATGAGTTAGCAACTGGAACAGGAATGAATCAGATTGGCACTTTACAATGTCCTGGTGATACTCGATGGAGTTCTTATTTAAATTCAGTTACTAGTTTACTGAAGATGTATGATGCTACTAGCACAGTTCTTGAAAATCTAAAAAATATTGCTTCTAACTATTCTCAGTGAGGAGATGCTCATAACGCATATAATAGATTGAGATCTTTGAGTTTATTTTTATTTTGCATGTGATGAAGGAAGTTTTAGGGATTACTGATAACCTTTGTCAAGCTCTACAATGTCGTTCTCAAGATATATTAAATGCCATGAGTTTAGTTTTGACAACGAAAGATTTAATTCAAAAGTTGAGTGATGATGGATAGAATGAATTATTGAAAAATGTGATATCTTTTTGTGAAACTTCGGAGTTGGATTTTCCAGATATGAATGCTCAATACATTGTGGGTCATAGTCGCAACAAGAAAGAAGATGTTACAATAGAGCATCATTATTGAGTGGAATATATTTTTTTGCTACAATAGATACTCAGTTGCAAGAATTTAAGAGCAGGTTTAACAAAAATGTTGTCGAGCTTCTCACTCTTACTACAACTTTAGATCCCAAGGAGTTTTTCAAGTTATTTGATATTGATAAAATTTGCATTCTTGTGAACAAGTTCTATTCAGAAGAATTTTCTCAACAAGAGAAAGAACGTCTTCCATATGAGTTGAAGCATTATGAACTTGATGTATGTAAGCATCCTGATTTGAGAAAAATACCAACACTTTCTGAACTTTGCAGAAGTTTAGTTGAAAGTGGAAAGTCAGTATGAACCCACTTGTTGACAGATTTATTCGTCTTATATTGACTCGACTTCGTAGCAAGATGGAAGATGATTTTTTAAGAAGTTCTTTGGTTATGTACATTGAGAAAGAAATTGCAGAAAAATTTGATATCAACGAAATAATTGATGATTTTAGTAAGGTCAAAGCTCGAAGAGTTCAATTCAAATAAATTTTAAGATTTCTTTCTAGTTTATTTTTACTTATTAAATTATTTTTCTTTAATTAATTTTTATTTTTAAATTTATTATTTTTCATTATCTTGGCCCCCCTTTTGAAATTTCCTGGCTTCGCCCCTGTATATGTCATTTTGGTTGACGTAACCTTGGTACTTTTTATGCCTTATTGATGTGTGTTATTTCGACAATGTATTAATGCATGTTTGAATGGCTAAAATGGTAGGTGATGAATTGACCTCAACATGGTCAAGTTATGGTATGCTTTGGAAAGGTTTTGAATAGATGTGCATGATTGAAATATAGTATGTATATATGTTGGTTGTTGGAACCATTTGGAAATGGCTAGTCTTGTGTCATTTAGATGGTTTTGATGCATGTGAGAAATGATCCAAATGGTAAGGTTATTTTGATATGGCATGAATCTAGTATGGTACGGTTTATATGTGTTAATTGTGATGTGTTTTGGTATGAAAACAAGTTAGTTGATAAATGGTTAAATATGCACATATTTAGGTATGTTTGATGTATGTGCTTGAGGTGCTTATTGTTATATTGGTTGTATGGATTATTAGCCTATTGTATGGACCTTTTTATGCAGGTTTTTAGCATGTTTAAAAGTATTTATCATGTGTGCAAAAGTACTTAGGCTTATTCTTGAGAAGCGTGAAAGAAATGGCTTGATTTTAGCCATTTTCTTGTCCACAAGGCCTAAGATACGAGGGTGTATCTCAGCCTTGTGTGACACACGGTCATGTGACACAGACTGTAGGTTTTAAAGGGTTGCAAGTCAAGCAGTTACATAGCCTAGCACACAGACATGTGGCTTGGCCTTGTGACCCAAGTCAGTGAGTTACAAGAGCACGAACACGGGTTAGGACACGGCCATGGGGCTCTATTTCCAATGTTACACAGATTGAAACACAGGCGTGTGTCTCAACCATATAACCATTGTAATATGAACTTTTCTATCTTTTTTCATGAAGTTCTAAATGTTTTCAATTTAGTCCCAAATTGTTTTTAAAGTGTTTCTAAGGCCTCGAGGGCTCAGATAAGGGATGATATACATGTGTTTGAATGGGCTATTATATGACTAATGAAATATTTGGAAATGAATGTTTTTATGTTACGATTTTTTGGTAATGCTCTGTAACCCTATTCTGACGATAGATATGGGTTAAGGGTGTTACATTTAGTGGTATCAGAGCTTACAGGTTTAGCTGATTCTTGGGCTGAACGTAGCATGTATGAATTCTAGAAATACATGCCATTATATAACCTGTAATAGTGTGATATCTCCTGACTCTGATAAGTTTTGTTTCATTTTTAGACAGAGATGTTTTCTAACCGAGCTATTTTCAATAATGCTAAAAGCGATACTCAAGTATCTGATTAAAAAGTTGCTATTGATGAGCAGAAACTCATAAAGGTAAGAGTAGAGGTTCATAATATTATGTTCATAATGAAAGTTATGTTTGATGTGTATATATGAAAATTAATTTAGTGGCTTTACGACCTCCACTCTCTTACCTTCAAAGTCTTATACAATGGAATTTACAAGATTTATATTGATTAAGTCTGCAAAAGAGAAGATAAAGAATTCAGTGATTGAATTAGTAATAATGTGGTCATAATCGAGAATTGGTTAGCAAGTAAAGAAGTTATTCACCAGTAATTGACTGTATTAGGGATGGTATCTAAAGAACGAGCTAATCGAGATTTGTTCTGAATTGGTTTCTTTAGTGGAACGAGATAATGTGGGATCATTGATGACTTTATTAGTTAGTGGGATAGTGTTTGAACTGCAAATATATCTGAATGTAGCTATTATGTCTGAGTATATTACAACGATCTCCTCTGGGTATTCTGTATGTTCTTTTATCCTTAGAGACATATGCAATTGTTCTCCTTCATATGTGATTCTTATCATATAGAAATGCTAGCTAACCATAATGTTAGACAGAGGTATTATTAGTCTAGTTGATTAATGATTGACATTGCTCTATTTTTCTTTGGCAGTCTATTCCATTATGTTCGGTAGAAGACTCGACGATAAGACTCATATGATGATCTTTTTCTATTTTCATTAGTTGTTCCTTTGCTTTATATATATGTGCAATTTATGTTGTCTCTGTCACAACTGGTTCTAGTGCGTATGAGCGATATTCTTTTTCTGGATTTTTCTTTGGGGTATCATCGATCTCTTTATCATTCAATATGGGTTGTATTCTCGGAGATTCAGTATAACTTTACATCTTGGATTTCTTTATCTTGGCTATCTTATTATTCTTAGTGTTTAATCTACCAAACATGGTTCATCTGTAAAGAGTATTTGTGGTTTGGAAATAATTACATCTATTGTGGATACAATTCCTGATTGGATCATATGAGCACGGTGATATAGATATTAGATTTATAAAGGTTGTTATTGGAACTACATCCGGTTTTCCTCTTTTGTTTCGGAGTGCATTATTGATGGTTGAGGTATTGTTCTATCTATACAATTGTAACATTGGTCTTATTAAAGTACTATAATTTTAATTCATCCGATGGTTGTGGCTCCGGTGTGATTCCAAAGCTTTGATGTTAATAATTGAAATAGTTTTATTATATATTCCTTTTCTAATTTTCATGAAAGGGGTAGGCAACAGCAAAAGTATAGGTGTGGAAGATCGAGCTTAACCTTGCATATTGGTTCTCATTCCTCAGGTAATCTCGACTTATGTCAACAAGTCAAAGCGGGATGTTATATTTTGAGTGAGTTAATATAGTTTGTGGTGATCTTTGGTTGGTATTTTGAGGAAAGTACGATGGACGATATATTTGGATTATCTTGACAACAAGAAAAAAAATTATTCTAAAATGTTATTATTTGATTGATAAGATCGACTCAATTGTTTTAATCAGAACGATATATTTATTTGAAAAGTTAGATAAGTTGTATATATTCGAGTTCATTTCTAGATTCAGGAATAAATTTTGCAGGTTCACGGGTAAATTGATGGATAGTCAAAATGAGGGATTCATATTCTAGAAGACATGATACAGAAACATATCCATCAGATCAGTTATAATCGGGAAATGTTATTATGGGTTAAAATCGTCTCGATAGTTGCAGCTATCTAGAATGACGGAAATGTGCAAGTGTACACAATCACAACAAGTAATAAAGTGACAAGTAAATGTCGAGTTATCGTACCCATTGAGACTGTGAAAAGAATTATTTATGATTGCTATTTCAAACACTTTGGTGAAGAAAAAAATATTTTATTTGAAGAGGGTGATTAAAAACTAAGATTTTAAACTAAGTAAACTAAAGAAATAAATTTTAAATGCACGATTTCAAAATACGATTTAATCAAGATGACATAATTGTGTTGGATTAATTACATTTCTTTAACTTAGAATTATTAAACTTATGTTTATGTTGTTACGAATAAATTCACGGCAACTTGATAATTTGCTAACTTATGAACATATTCACCTACACAAATCCATTTATCTCTTAACATATTCCTATGTTAATTCAAACAATTAAACAGATTTTAATAAGCAAACATGTTATTGCACATGCATACTCATTAAATTGAACTAATCTCTTGGATATCCCTATGTCAATTCAAACGATTAATCAAATCTAATAAGCACATAAAAGACTATGTGAGGTGACAAGGTATCCTTACCTTGAAACAGTTTAATCACAATAATTTTGCAAGTTATGCAAGGCAAGTGTATCACCAGATACATTGCCAATTTAACCTTCAGCTACCTTAGAAGAATAAACATGCATTGATTCAATATTGTGTCAATTAATTATAATTTCAGTCTATTTAAATAATTAATTCATTAGTTACCTCACAATTGTAGTGCAAGAATAACTTAGGCCTGATTTTACTTAATCAAACATTTTACCGAGGCCTATAACATCATAAACACAATTTTAATAATTTAAGTAGATGAAATGCAATCAAACCAACACAAATTAAATTCAAGCTAAGTTGATTAAATTAACCATTCCAACAACATAAATATTCATAGATATGTTCATCATAACAACAAAAAAAATTAAAGAGATAGGGAACAAGAATCAAATTCAGTGTTTGTTGCTCCATCTTCGTTCTCTGTTGTCCTCGTCGATCAAGGCTGCTATGAACGCTCAATGTTGCTCAAAATGGCTGATGAATGCCCCTTTTCCAAGAGAATAAATAGGCAAGAGAGAAAGGGACTTGGAATGGGAAAATAAGAGTAGAAAGTGAGAGAAGAGAGAAGAGATGTGAATGAATGATGGATGCTTTGAATGATCCGCCAAGGGAGGTTTTATAGCTGAATGTGGCAGCTAAAATTTGCTAAAAATAGCAGCCAAAGAGCCACCCCTTGGCCGGCCACCTATGTGGCAAAGTTGATTGCTTCAACTTTGCTAAATATGGCTTGGGGCAAATCTACAAAACCACCAATTATGGAGGGGTCTAATTGCAATTTGAACAAGTCTTCAAGGGCTTCTTTTCAGCTTAAATAATCAGCTAATGAGCTGAATTGGGTCAGCACTTGGACGGTTTTGGGTTGCTCTTTTCTTGGCCGGTTTAGTTTACTTGGTTCGGTTCAATCGGACCACTTTTTCATAATTAATTAATCATAATTTATTAACCTAAATTAAATTGGATATAAATTAAAATTAATTATATTATGAATAAATACATATAATTTTGGACCGTCTTAGGCTGAAATTTAGTTTGCCTCGATACTTCAAATTGGTTCTTGGTTTTGTGCTTCTAGCAGTGTCTGCCGAGCTATTTTTCGCCCTTTGTGCAAATCTATCAAAAATAACCAAAATTCATCAAAAATAATTGTGAAATTAACTAAAATTCAATATGTTCATATTTTAAGTTCACTTTAATTATTTTATAAAAATTAATTATTTTTTGGTAAGAATTTAACGAAATTCGCTTGAATTTAAGTTAAAAAGGGTATGAAAAAGTGTGTAAATTTTTGTGTTTCCGTACCCCTAAACTTAATTCATTGCTCGTCCCGAGTAATGCATGAATTTTGAAAAGAATTTCTCGGAAACACCTTTGAAAAATTCCTTTAGAACAACATTTTTCTCAAAATTATGAATTTAATGTACTTATGCTCAAAGACAAGAAATTTGATAGTTATGCTACTTAAGTATACATATTGTTCAAATTAATCTCAACAACTATTATGATAGCAAAAATTAGACTAAATGCTTCCTAATAAAGTCATGTTAAATCTTACCGATGTAATTTTATTCCCTTATTCAAAATTAAGCTACAATCATTAAGTTTAACTTATGTCTTCATATTTTGTACATAACAATTTCTCTCCACTAATGTAGGTAGCATTGGAACTTTGAATCAATAGGTCTTTAACAAGGCTGTAACGTGGTTGGGCTTAGGGGTAGGTAGAGGATAGATAATTTTTAAGTTAAAAACCCTAGACTTAGCTTGCATCAGACCTTCGAAATAATTACCTTCAATACATCAACTTTCTTTGCTCTCACATGCTCTTTTGTACATCTTATTTTAAGATCTCATGCTTTTTTTATTTTATTTTGCTTTTTTTTAAATTCGAGCATTTTACTGAATGTACTACAATTTTAGAGCATTCGATACTTCTTTTCAACTCCCCAAACTTATTTTTTAAAGAATACTTTGAATAGTACTGAGTCTAGTGTTTAGGATAATTTTAATATAGTTAAGAGAGAAGTTATGGCTAAATTTGCAAGGGTTCAAATAGAATTAGGCCGTATAGTCTCAAAGTTGGGTTTCAAAGGATAAAAAATTCATCATGGTTCACTTGAAAGGCTCAAACGGTCCAAACAAAAGTTGCCTAAATTATTTTCAATGTTCCATGCTTCCTAGGATTTCGCCTCAAGAAACTACTAAGTCAATTCTAAAGACTTAAACTTTCATACATGCCTAACTTTCGTAAGGAACTAAAAATTTATGGTACGATTTGCATGCTTTATTAAAAATACATTCATATCATTATTAAGCTAACATAATAATTTATTGAAATAATAGAACTTTATTTATACTGAAGTTTAGTTGAAATAATAGAACTTTATTTATACTGAAGTTTAGCATACTTAACAAAATCTCCAATTATTGAACAAAATATATCCTAATCATAATTAAAAGAAAAATTTATTTTGAGTGGAAATAATTCAATTTTTTGGTCCCCCTACTTAAGATGAGCAATGTCCTCATTGTTTAAAGTGAATAGATACTATACACCAAGTAGGATTTTAGAAAAGAAGAGGTGAGTCAAATTGACTGCTTAAGTACCAAGCTCTCTCTAGATCCAATCCTAGACATGTATTGCCACACTTTATACTTTGCGAGTTGTTCTTTATTCATGATTTCCATCTCTTGCTTTACTATGCGAAAATAAAAATTCCTAATTAAACTTAATCTTAAAATGACCTAAGAACAGAAATAAAATAAAGTCAAGATCCCCCCTTTTATTTATTTGTGGACCCTTCTGAATTCGACTCATCTTTTGCTCTATCATTATTGCCTTTGCATGAATCGCTTCGCTCTTTCTTTGATAATGGACTCCATGGTTCAAATATAAAATTTGAAAATTCAGGCACAAAAATAAATGGGCCATTGTAAATTTTCTTAAGAGTACTTTTCATCGAGTCATCCATTATTTTTGAGTATCTCTAGTAAGCTTGTTGCTGCCATTGCATATGTTGTATTATTTCCATCAATTTTGATAGCTCATCTTGAAGATCTGGGCGAGGTGATTGAGTTCTGAACATTGAAGTTTCGTCATCAGGTTCAGCTTTTGGTTCCGTTGGTTCCTCATTATCTGGGACTTCAGCTGATTACATCGTGGGATCTTCTTCTGCTTCGGGGTCCTCACTTTCTTCCACTCATTGCTGTAGAACAGATTCTCCAGCTCTTCGGTAGAGGTCCCAATCTATGATTGTGCCCTGGCTATAGCCTGTCTTCTTTACGTTTGCAAGAATTTTAGCTTTCAAGCACAGAATTGTTATCGTAAAGGGAAAGTAGGTTGGGCCAGAATGTCTAACGGCACAATTCTGCATTTCCATCAGGATGATTTTTCCCAGATCAATGGTCTTTCCAGTTAAAATCAAGTATAATAAGACCATTCGCTCTAATGAAATTGTAGTCCCATGTGAGCTAGGCATAAGGCTGAAACAGATGAAATAGAACCATACCTTTGCGAGTGGTGTCAAATATTCTCTTCGACAAGTGTGGATTCCTTGCTTTGACACAATCCACTTAGAACCTGGAACTGTAAGTTCCTCAAGAATTTCTTACAAATTTTCAAGCTCTATATTACTCATCAAGGAAGAATATTCGTTGTTTTTGAAATCAACCAATTCAAAGAACTCATTTATAGCATTTGGAGTTATTGCTACCTTGATTCCGTGAACTGGAACTTCTGTCAATTCACTTGAGGTTAAATTCGCATAGAACTCGTGCACTAACTCCTCATCCACACTAGGTCTCTTTTCACAAAATAATTCCTAATTGAGGGCTTCAGCAACTTGACGAATACGTGCCATTAAGTCTTTGTAGTTGCTCTCTTTCAATGTAAAGCCTTTCTCTGGATGCATTTGTTGATTTTTGAAGATACTCTTGTATCTTGCTTTGGCTTCTTTACAATGGAACATGTTTTGTGTTTCATCAATTTGGGCGCAGGCACGAGTTCTCTTGCGAGGCATGATTAACTTGAACAAAAGATGGGAAAAATTATTTTTTCAAAAATTTAATTAACAAAAATTATTAATGATTCAATAAATTGAAAAATTAATTATTAGAATAAAATTAAAATTTAAGAGAAAATTCGGTCCTACCACCTTTTTTTTAAGAACTCTTAAAAATAATTAGAAAGCAAAAGAGATCGATTTAAGGTAGGTTGGAGGATTTGGATAAATGTGTCATTCAGATGTGCAAGGCAGCTAGGGCGTGTGGGTTTAGTACATGTGGGAGCAGCGCACGAGCTGGGCTAGGAGCAAGCAGCAATGTGTGGAGCCTTGTCGAGCAGGCCTGGTATGAGCGGGCAGGCCTAGGGTGCTGTGCAAGACACAGCCTGGGCAGCTGGGTTGGAGCAACAAGTGTAGCGGCACGGGGAGGCCACTGGCGTGCCTGTGTGTGAGGGCTGTTGGGAGTGTGCTGGCCGATCAGCTGGGCAATGCTGCTGCTAGGTGTTCAGCTAGGAGGTTTCGGGACTTAAAGGTTTGGGTGTTTTTGTAGTGAATGGTGAATGGATGAAAATAAGAATAGATGAGTGGAATTTATAATGGAAAGAGTAAGAAGTAGAGTAGAATTCTTAGAGTAATTTAATAATTAAAATATTCTAATTCTAATTCTACTCAAAGTTAACAACAATTAATAATTAAATTATGCATATTAAATTATCATTGCTATTAATTTATTAAAACAAAAACAAAATATGATTAAAATTAAAACTAATCCTAACTCTATATAAAATTTATAATAATTAATATATATTATAATGAATATAATTATATATTAATAATTATCATCTTTATTAAATTAAAAACATTTATTCTAGAAGCCTTTTGAAGATATTTTAAAAAAAGACATCTAATTTTTATTATTTACGAAAAGAGCAACCAAATTTTAAAAATAATTCAATTAAGTCCTTAGACTTAATGAAAATTTGAAATTGAGTTGCAATTTAAAACTTGGATCAAAATTGACCCTTTTATTTGAAAAACCAAAAATTTAAATTTTCTATTTAGGGAATAATTTCTCAGAAAATTATGTTAAAATCAATTCCTAGGAAAGATTGGAGGGGTCACAAGCGGTCCCGCTTAAGTTCCAATCTCCTAGACAGAATTTATTTAAACATACTAATCCCGAAAATATACCCTAAATCATTTATTAAAAAGGGAAATAAGAAAATTTAAACATCTAATAAAATGAACGCATTTTGATTCCGTTAAATCTTATCTCCCCAGTAATGTTTCAGACGCTGAGCATTAACTTGAAAATTACCTCCCTTACCTTGGAGTTCAACAACTCCGTATGGATAGATGCGATGAATCATAAATGGACCGGACAGACGTGATTTTAGTTTACCTGGAAAAAACTTTGATCTGGAATTAAATAACAAAACTTGCTAACCTACTTCAAATTCTCGAACTCAAATGTGCTTGTCATGCCATTTCTTAAGTCTCTCTTTGAGTAATTTGGCATTTTCGTACGAGAACATTCCGAATTCCTCTAGCTCATTGAGTTAGAGCATCCGTTTTTCTTTAGCAAGCTTAATATCCAATTTGAGTTGTCGAAGAGCCCAGTAAGCTTTGTGCTCTAACTCCAAAGGTAGATGGCAGGCTTTCCCCAAGACCAACCTATAGGGTGACATCCCTAAAGGTGTCTTGTATGCTGTCCTATAAGCCCATAAAGCATCATCCAGTCTTTTGAACCAATCTCGCCGGTTCGGGGAAATTACCTTCTAAGTATGCCTTTGATCTCCTTATTTGCCAGTTCAACTTGTCCATTTGTATGTGGATGGTAAGCTGTAGCGACCTTGTGTTTCACTCTATGTTTATCTAATAACCATTTCAACCACTTGTTCACAAAATCAGACCCTTCATCGCTGATAATAGCTCTTGGGGTTCCAAACCTTGTGAACACGTGTTTCTGCAAAAACTTCATCACAACCCTAGCATCATTTTTCGGATAAGCTTTAGCCTCGACCCACTTAGACATATAGTTTACTACTACCAATATATACTTGTGACCAAAGGATGGAGGGAAACAACCAAGAAAGTCAATACCCCTACATCGAACAATTCTACCTCGATGTTTTTTGTTCGAGGCATCTCATTTCTTTTGGTGACATTTCCAACCCTTTGACATCGATCACAACTCTTTACGTAAGCATATGCGTCCTTGAATAGTATTGGCCAAAAGAATCCAGCTTGCAATACTTTGGTTGCAGTACGAGTACCTTCGAAGTGTCCCCCACTTGGAGCTGAGTGACAATGGTATAGAATCTTTTTTATTTCATCCTGTGCCATGCATCTCCTGATCATTTGATTTGCACACTTCTGAAACAAGTACAGCTCTTCCCAGAAATAGTACTTCACATCGTGAAGAAACTTTTTCCTTTGATGATACGTCTTATTAATCAGCATCAAACCACAAGCTAAATAGTTAGCAATATCAGCAAACGAAGAAGTATTATGGACATGATTTACCTTTAGTATGTGTTCATCTGGAAACGTCTCTCGAATTGGTATAAGAGGAGAGTTCCTTTCTTGCGGCTTCAATCTGGACAAGTGATCTGCTACTTGGTTTTCTACTCCCTTTTGATCTTGAATTTCTAAATCAAACTCTTAAAGTAGAAGTACCCATCGGATCAGTCTCGGCTTAGCATCTTTCTTGGCAAGCAAATACTTAATCACCGAGTGGTCCGTATAGACAGTCACCTTGGTACCTACAAGATAAGATCGAAACTTGTCAAAAGCAAACACAATAGCAAGTAGCTCTTTCTCTGTTACCGTATAATTCAGTTGAGCTCCTGTTAGAGTTCGACTTGTGTAGTAAATGAGACGAAAAACTTTGTTCCTTCGCTGGCCCATAACAGCTCTTATCGCAAAATCACTTGCGTCACACATCAATTCAAATGGCAAATCCCAGTCTGGTGTGATGATTATGGGTGCCGAAACTAGTCGGCTCTTCAAATCGTTGAAAGCTTTCATCAAATTTGAATGTCGTGTCATTCTCCAATAATTTGCATAAGGGTTTAGAAATTTTAGAGAAGTCCTTGATGAATCTTCGATAGAAACTAGAGTGGCCCAAAAAGCTCCTAACACCCTTTACAGATGTTGGAGGTGGGAGTTTCTCTATAACATCTATGTTTGCTCTGTCTATTTCTATTCCATGTCTTGTTATCCGATGCCCTAGAACAATCCTTTCTCGTACCATGAAATGACACTTTTCCCAGTTGAGTACGAGGTTTGTTTCTTTGCATCGCCTTAGTACCTTGGGTAGATTGGCTAGGCAATCATTATATGTATCTCCGAATATTGAAAAATCATCTATAAAAACTTCCAAATACTTCTCAACAATGTCAGTAAAAATAAACATCATACATCTTTGTAATGTAGCAGGTGCATTACATAAACCAAATTGCATGCGTCTAAATACAAATGTACCGTACGGGTAGGTGAATGTTGTCTTGTGCTAATCTTTCAGTGCTACTGTAATCTGATTATACCCCGAGTATCTATCAAGAAAATAGTAATAGTCTCGCATTGCTAGTCTATCCATCATTTGGTCCAAAAACGGCAAAAGAAAGTGATCTTTCCTAGTCGCCTTGTTTAGCTTCTGATAATTGATGCAATTTCTCCATCTCGTAACCATTCTAGTCGATATCAACTCGTTATTCTCATTTTCAATTACCGTGATACCTCCTTTCTTTGGCACGCACTGGACCGGACTCACCCATGAACTATCTGAGATGGGGTAGATTATACCTGCATCTAACCATTTGATGATTTCTTTCTTCACTACATCCTTCATGATGGGGTTCAGTCTTCGTTCTCCATCAATTCTCCCTTTTTTGCCATCTTCAAGGATAATCTTGTGCATGCATGCAAATGGACTAATTCTGCGAATATCGACTATGGTCTATCCGATAGCCTTCTTGAATTATTTCAACACCAGGATGAGTTTCTCTTCTTGCTCACTAGTTAATTCTGCTGAAACAATCACAAGTAAAGTAGAAGCGTTACCTAAATAAACATATTTTAAATGTGAAGGTAGTACTTTGAGTTCTAATTTAGGTGGCTCATCGATTGACGCTTTTGGTTGGGGATAATCCCTTTTCTCTAATTCCAAAGATTCAAAACGAGATTGCAGATTAAATCTCTTTCGATTAACTTCTAACAATGCTAAGTATTCATCCTTCTCTTAATCGTTCGGAGGATCTGATGTCAAAATTTGTTCTAACAGATCCTCAACATAGTTGAGCTCCTTCTCCACTATTAAATCCTCTAAATCAAATACTGTAGAACAATCATCACTTGTGTTAGGAAATCGCATAGACTTAAAAACATTAAATGTTACCTGATCATCCTAAACACGCTTAGTGAGCTTGCCATTCTGCACATCAATAAGGGTCCTTCCAGTTGCTAAGAACGGTCTTCTTAAGATAATTGGCACTTCTTTGTTTGCTTCAAAGTCTAGAATAACAAAATCAGCAGGGAAGATAAATTTATCTATACGTACCAATACATCCTCAATTTTTCCTTCTGGATGTGCTAAGGATCGATCTGCTAATTGAAGTGTAACCATAGTTGGTTTAACTTCACCTATCCCCAACTTCCTAAATATTTACATAGGCATCAAGTTAACACTCGCACCTAAGTCACATAATGCCTTACCACAATATGTTGCTCCAATGTTGCAAAGGATGGTAAAACATCCAGGATCCTTCAACTTTGGGGGTAGTTTGTCTTGAAGATATGCACTGCATTCCTTTGTCAGAGTTATCGTCTCAAATTCTCCAAGTCTTCAATTTTTTGGACAGGATATCCTTCATGAATTTGACGTAGTTCGGCATTTGCTCAAGTGCTTCAACCAACGGGATGTTGATGTGAAGTTGCTTGAGGACGTCTAGGAGCTTCTTGAATTGAATCTCCTACTTCTGCTTTTGAAGTCTTTGAGGGTAGGGTGGTGGTGGTTTCTCTACTAGAACTAGTTGATTCATCTTCTGTGTTAATTCAGCATCTAACGGAGTTGTTAGTTGGTCAGAATTGGCTGATTCTGAAATTACCTTGTCTAGTTTTTGTAGATTCAGGTTCTTGTGAAACTAGAATTCCAACACTCGGTTGAACTTCTTCTAAATCTTGAGCGTCAGCTTGCTCTTTTTCAACTTCGATGGTGTTAGGCTCTACAATCTTTCCACTCCTCAATGTCAACGTTTTGCAATGCTCCTTCCCTGGATTCCTCGGATTCTACATATCACTAGGTAAAGCACCTTGTGGTTAGTTCCTGAGTTCAGTAGCAAGCTGCCCACTTGATTTTCCAAATTCCTTAGAGTGGCGTCATTTTTCGCCATATACGCCTTTAATAAATTCTCTAAGTTATTGGATGATTCAGCTTAAACTAGTTTCTGAACTTGTTGGGGAAAACTAGGCGGCTGAGTTGGTTTAGGTTGGGATTAAGTTTACTGGTTCCAGCCCCTTGATTACTCCAGGAAAAATTGGGGTGATTTCGCCACGATGGGTTATAGAAATTGGATTGCAGTCCTTGCCTTCCTTGATTTTGGTTCTGGTCACTTATGTAATTTACGGATTCTAGGTTCGATGGACATTCTTCGAAAAAATGTCCTTCCCCACAATAAACACAGGCTATACTTTCAAATTGATTTGACGGCTGTGCTACAAAACTATTAGACCCATTCGTAGTAAGATATTTTAACACTGAGGATATTGATGATACCTGAGATGCGAGTGAAGTAAGAGCGTCTACTTCATGTATTCCAACAAATCGTCTTCCTAACGCTACTCAATTGGTTGGCCATTGGTAATTGTGTCTCGCAATCCTCTCAATGATTTCATAAGCCTCATTATAAGTCTTAGAAAAAAGAGCACCATTAGTAGAAGCGTCCACTACCGTTCTCGTGTGAGCATTGAGACCATTACAAAATGTCTCAAGTTGGATGCTATATGGGATTCCATGATGAGGGCACTTTCGTAATAATTCTTTGTACCTTTCCCATGCCTTATACAAGGACTCATAATCCATTTGTTGGAAAGTAGTGATCTCGTTCCTCAACTTGGCATTCTTGCTAGGCAGGAAATACTTCATAAGGAATCTTTCTGCTAACTCTTGCCATGTGGAAATTGAATTTTGTGGAAATGAGTTCAACCAGGCTCGAGCTCTGTCCCTTAGTGAATATGGGAGCAGCTTCAATCGTAATGCATCTTTGGGTACTCTGACTAATTTGAAAGAATCACTCACCTCCATAAATAGTCTTAAGTGTAGGTGAGGATATTCGGTAGGCATTCCACTGAATTGGCACACTATCTGAAGCATTTGGAACATGACTGGCTTCAGCTTGAACTGTTGTGCCTTAATTTCAGGTTTCCTAATACCTGTATTAAGATCATGAAACATTGGTACAGCATATTATCGTAAAGCTCTATCCCTATCATCAGCAATAAGGATAGAATTTTGAGCAAGGTTTGCTCCGTTTCCTTGATTTGGATTTCTGAAGTTCATCTCTTCGGTCCTTCTTTGGTTTGCTTGTCTTCTTCACTGTCGAAAAGTTCGTTCAATCTCAAGGACTACAGGAGTAGGTCAATAATTCGGTCAATACTCATAAACACCTAAAATAATCATATAAAAATTAATTAAGTTATAAATTAAATAGAAAATTAAACCAAAATGCAAAACTAACAAATTCACAAATAATGAATTTTTAAAACAATCCCCAGTAGTGGCACCAGAAACTTGGAACGACGGAAATGTGCAAGTGTACACAATCACAACAAGTAATAAAGTGACATGTAAATGTCGAGTTATCGTACCCACAGGGACTGTGAAAAGAATTATTTATGATTTCTATTTAAAACACTTTGGTGAAGAAAAAAATATTTTGTTTACAGAGGGTGATTAAAAACTAAGATTTTAAACTAAGTAAACTAAAGAAATAAATCTCAAATGCACGATTCCAAAATACGATTTAATCAAGATGACATAATTTTGTTGGATTAATTACATTTCTTTAAATTAAAATTATTAAACTCATGTTTATGTTGTTATGAATAAATTCACGGCAACTCGGTAATTTGCTAACTTATGAACATATTCACCTACAAAAATCCATTCATCTCTTAACATATTCTTATGTTAATTCAAATGATTAAACATATTTTAATAAGCAAACATGTTATTGCACATACATACTCATTAAATTGAACTAATCTCTTGCATATCCCTATGTCAATTCAAACGATTAATCAAATCTAATAAGCACATAAAAGACTATGTGAGGTGACAAGGTATCCTTACCTTCAAATAGTTTAATCATAATAATCTTGCAAGTTATGCAAGGCAAGTGTATCGCCAGATACATTGCTAGTTTAACCTTCAGCTACTTTAGAAGAATAAACATGCACTAATTAAGTATTGTGCTAATTAATTATAATTTCAGTCCGCTTAAATAATTAATTCATTAGTTACCTCACAATTGTAATGCAAGAATAACTTAGGCCTGATTTTACTTAATCAAACATTTTACCGAGGCCTATAACAGCACAAACACAATTTTAATAATTTAAGAAGATGAAATGCAATCAAACCAACACAAATTAAATTCAAGCTAAGTTGATTAAATTAACCATTCTAACAACATAAATATTCATAGATATGTTCATTATAACAACAACAAAAATTAAAGAGATAGGGAACAAGAATCAAATTCGGTGTTTCTCCGTGGCTTAACTAGGTTGGTCCGTCTTCGTTCTCTGTTGTCCTCACTGATCAAGGCTGCTATGAACACTCAATGTTGCTCCAAAATGGCTAATGAATGCCCCTTTTCCAAGAGGAGAAATCAGCAAGAGAGCAAGGGACTTGGAATGGGAAAATGAGAGGAGAAAGTGAGAAAGGAAAGAAGAGATGTGAATGAATGAGGGATGCTTTGAATGATCAGCCAAGGGGGGTTTTATAGCTGAATGTGGAAGCTAAAATTTAACCGACTTCGTATGAATTTAAGTTAAAAAGGGTATGAAAAAGTGTGTAAATTTTTGTGTTTCTACTATCACACTTGTGTTTAAATGATTTTGCTTGATGTTTTTCATGAAATGGAACGTTTATCAGTTAAGAGTTACAGATGCAGATGCGTCAGAAGCATCAGTTAGAATTTGTTATGAAAAGTATGAACTTTGGTTAAACGTTATGAAAATTTAATGTATTTAGAATATTATGATTTGGACTTTCGAGTATGTTTCGACTGATGATTATTGAGAATTTCTCTAGAGTTGTGCTAATGATGATAAAGTTAAGATAGGAGAGCATCAAAGCTGTTTAGATAAGTCCAAGTATAGTATCAAGTTCTAATGTGAGTTCTGATATGAGTTCTAAACCGAGATGAGTTATGATTGACTTATTTATTGACTACAATTAAAAATATGGAAGAAAGACTCGACCTGATGGCTATTATCAGGTGAGCAATTTCGAGGATGAAATTTTTCGTAAGGGGGAGAGTTGTAACAACCTATTCTTCAGTGGTGTTAGAACTAGTGGTTTTGGGACCACAAATCTGACAGTAAGTTTGTAAATATTATTATTTAATATTTACGAGTCAATTATGGCTTTACAAAGGTTTTTGATATGATAATTTATATTATATGAATGATTAATTAAGTTCAAGTGGTAAGACTTTAAGGTCAAGTGGTTTTAAAAAGTAAGGTATCGTGACCTTGTTTCTATAAACTGAGCCGTAAGTATTTTTATAAATATTTACAGAGTGTTATTAAGGTCTTATTAAAGTTTCGTTAAAAAATTTTAATGTTTCATAGCTAAGTAAGCAAAAAGGACTAAATCGTAAAAGTTAAAAAAGTTAATCGCTATTAGTTTAAAGATGTTAATTGATTAAAGAATTATAATTGGATGGCCTTATTAGATAAATAAACCATCCTTAAAATAGTGGGACGATTCAATGCTTTAATTTATTTTAAGTTTTAACGTTTATTATGTTATTATATTATGAAAATAATGAATAAAAGGTTTAAAAAATAAAAATAAACACATAAAAAAAAGGTATTTTTCTTCTCTCCCACTGAATGTCACCATGAAAATGGAAATTGAAAAGCTTCAAGCTTCGGTTCTTTTATGGATGATGCATGGTAAGCCATTTTTCATCCATTTCTATTAATTTTTATGTTTTTGAGATTGTCGCAACTAGGTCCAACTAGCTTGTATCTTCGTTTTTGAAAATGCTAAAGATTTTGAATGTTTCCATTGATAAATATTTGTGATTTTAGATGTTAATTGATTGATTGAAAGCAGGGATTTACATTATCGTGCCGCCGTGATTTCGGTCGGGTTGTGTTTGTCGCGGTTGCAGACATAACGGATGCTATTGCAGTCACTGTGGGTATCGCGGTCGTGAATTTTCTTAAAAATTTACACAACTTATTGTAAAGCATAATAGCGGTTTCGACCGGTGCCGCTACCGCTATATAGCGGCCACTATAGCAGTATCAAACCTCTATTTAAATCCCTGATTGAAAGTATTAGTTGTTATTTATAAGTATTTTATTACGTGATTTTTGATGAATTTACCAATTAGGGACTAAATTGTTAAAATAGTAATAGTTCAAGGACTTGATATGAAGTTGTTGCAAAAATGGGCTGAAATGGATGCTATTGACATTTGACTGGTATAAATTTTCAATAAAATTGGTTTATTTGCATGGTTCGGACATAGGGATTAAATTGAATAAAATAAAAAGTTGAGGGTAATTTTATAAAATATCAAAAGAACTAAATTGCATAAAATGAAATGATTTTTCTATCTAAATTACTAAATTTAATAAAATTATTAATTTAGATCAAGAACAGTTGAAAATTGAGAAGAAAGAAAAATTACCAAATAGCCCCTTTACTTTGTCATTTCTGCAATTTTGCCAAGTAAGTTCGTATGAACTATAATCACTTAAATGTTGATTAAATTGAATGTTTAATGTGGTGTTCTAATGTAAATGAATCGACATATATATATTCTGTATTATTATGCAATTTATCATGTAAAGAAACGATGAAAATCCAACGACGTACGATGACTATCGAGCCCCATTTGGACCTTAGGAATTCTTAGGATACAAATGACATGTCATTAGGCTTTCCCTATTTTGGGTGCTAGTCTTGAATGTCCTACCAATGGCTGAGGTCTTGCATTTGTTGCGGATACTCCACAGTTCGTGTGAGCAGCATCGTGTAGCGTACATTTTGACCCACAGTTCGTGTGAGGAGGCCCATTTCACAGCTCGTGTGAGCAATGGTGTAAAGGAAAGGAAAATTTACAATTATATGTTTAGCAAACTTCGTGTGAACTATCCCGCGTATCCGATGATATTCTAAACAGTTCAATGGGTATGAAAAGGAAGGAACGATTGCATTCAAATGACTTATATCATGAAAACTATGAAAAGGAATGAAAAGGAAATTTTGATTGAAAGTATGTCTATGTTCATGAAATTGATGATTTCAAGTGAGATTATTTATGTTTAACAACGTACCTTTTGTTAATTCAAGTGAATTATGAATTGATGCACTAACATGTGTTATTAATGATGCTTAGGCTTGTGCCAAGCTATTGGTTGGATTGTATTATGCTAGTTTTAAAGATATGCATTGAAATGGTAAGTGTCCAACTAGAAATATGCTTATGTTCAGGAAAGGTTGGTAAGAATCAAAGTATGTAATTTCTTATGAATGGTTTATCATGTAGTTGATTTCAAACGAGTTATGTTTAAATGCACTAGCTTGTAGCTATGGTTGATGTTCATGCTTATGTCTTCCGTGTTATGCAAATGAAATGGGTGAGAATAGATAATGAAATGGTAAGTTCATAGTAGAGATGTAATATGATTAAATAAAAGGATTATTGAGTTAAAGAACTTACTTGTAAGTGCGAGTTTACTTATGACATGAATAAGTACACTAATTCATGAATTGATAACGTAATTAAGCTTATGCTGTATAATGGAATAGTAAGTAAATGACATGGTTCATTGTTTTAAGAAAAGCTTGATGAATTTATAATTCAACTTATAAGACCCTATTATGTTAAATGGAATGTATTCGAGATGTTAATGAACCTATTCATTTGTGAGATGATAGTTACGTAGTTTGATAAATTTTGAGGAATTGGTTAGGTTTATTCATGACTTATAAAGTCCATATTTGAAATGGAATGTTATGTTTAAAGTTTATACGAGCTTACTAAGCATTCATTGCTTACGTAGTTATTTTCCTTTACTTTACAGATTATCGAAAGCTCAATCGGTTTGGAAGCTTGTCGGAGATCTATGACACTATGCAATAATTATATTGGTAGATTTTGATGTCTTGATCAGGGTTATAATGACATGTATAGGTGGACTTGTGGTTTATGTTAGTTGATGAGTTTGGCATGTATATGTTATTTTGGTTTATGTAACCTTGACACTTTTGATTCCTTATTGATGTGTGTTATTTTGACACTGTATTAATTCATGTTTGAATGGCTAAAATGGTAGGTGATGAATTGACCTCAACATGGTCAAGTTATGGTATGCTTTGGGAAGGTTTTGAATAGATGTGCATGAGTGAAATATGGTATGTATGTATGTTGGTTGTTGGAACCATTTGGAAAGGACTAGTTTTGTGTCATTTTGATGGTTTTGATGTGTGTGAGAAATGGTCCAAATGGCAAGGTTTTTTTGATATGGCATGAATCTAATATGGTATGTTTGATATGTGTCAATTGTGATGTGTTTTGGTATGGAAACAAGTTAGTTGATAAATGGTTAAATATGTATATGTTTAGGTATGTTTGATGTATGTGCTTGTGTCATGGGTTGCGAAGGGAAACTTGCAACCATGACGGACTTGTGCGATTTATCACTTTTGAGGGAGGTCATTTGGCCCAATTAGATTGGTCCAGTGCTTGGAGAGATTAAAAGCCCATCTCCGGAGCTTGGCAAATATGGAAAGTAATCTTCAAAGATATGCTTGGCAAATATGGAAGGAGATCTTCAAAGATATGTGATCCTAGACTTTAATGTAATCTTTAGAAGATACGATTCTGTAATCTTAGAGATTTGATATCTTGATAGATTTAGATCTTAGCCATTGATGTATTTCGATCTGTACCGTTGATATTGGGAAGGCTCAACTATAAATAGAGGCCTCTCCCCCTTATTGTATTTATTCAGTGATTAATAGAATTTTGAAAGCATTCACTCAAACTTTTCTCTCAAGTGTTCTTATTTTTCTGTGGCTTTTGTTCATCTTTTGAGATCGTTCTTACTCATTCATTTGCTGCTCTTCATGGGTTCTTTAGAGGAGTTCTCTTGAATCCTCAATTGTTGCGAGATAGGCTGACTTAGGCATTTTTGGATCAGAGAAACGCTTAAGGCCGCACGGATTGCTAGTGAAAACTCTAAATCCGTGATAGTTGGTATCCGAGCTAGTGTTCGAAGGCACCATTGAACGATGTCGAAAGAAGTTGCTGAGAATATTGATGGAATGGAGACTCGTGGGAGGGCTAGGAAAGCTAGCCGTTCGAGGGACATACTGTTGGCTTTGAAAGATCGAGTCGTCACTCTCGAAGAATCCGTGGGGGATGTCAAGGAGAGGGTTGATGATATCAATGATAAGGTCAACGATGGGTTGCAGTCTATGCAAGAGCAGCTCAAAGAGTATGTGTTGGATAATGTTGAACAGCTGACGAGTAGGGATGATGCCATCGAGATTATGATGGTTGGTAAGACTGATGCCATGGAGGCTATGATAACGACCTTGAAAGAGGAGATTGTGGAGCTCAAGGGTGAACTCACAATCTACAAGGCTGCTTTGGGCAATGGAGGGTTGGCTGCTGTCACACCCAAGCCCAGTGTGGATGTTCCTAAGCCAAAGGAGTTTAAGGGAACAAGGTCCGCAAGTGATGTGGACAATTTTCTGTGGGGAGTCAAGCAATACTTTCGTGCCAAGGGCATTGCTAATGATGCCACTAAGGTAATTACTGCTGCTATGTATCTTACTGACATTGCCTTATTGTGGTGGCGTCATAGGTCCACCGATGTGAGATGTGGTGGGACAGAAATTGGAACTTGGAAGGAGTTTCAATATGAGTTCAAAGCACAGTTTTATCCTGAGTATGCCGAGGATGAAGCTTGGGTAAATTTGCGTCGGCTTTCGCAACAAGGCACTGTGAGGGAGTATGTGCAGGAGTTTAGCGAACTCATGCTTCAAATTTCTGATATGGGTGAGAAAAAAGGCATTCTTTTCCTTCATGGATGGGTTGAAACCATGGGCGAAGCAAGAGTTGCAACACCAAGGAGTCCAAGAACTTACCAAGGCCATGTCTGTAGCAGAATCGTTGGCTGAATTTGGTGGGAAGAAAGACAAGCCTGAGTCTTTTAAGCCTAAGTCCCAGCCAAAGGGAAATAGTGGGGGAGACAAAGAAAGGCCCCTTAGAAATGACAATAGTAAGAAGCATTGGGACAAAAGGAAGGTGGGCCTATAAGGTGCTTCCATTGTGATGGCCTACACATGATTAAGGATTGTCCAAAGAAGGCTGCGCTCTCCGCTGTGGAAGCAAAAGTGGAATCCGATGTGGAGGATAACAATCTTGGTTTAATACTAGGGGGTGTTGAAGACAAGATGAGTCATGGACTAATGTTTGCGGACATCATGGTAACTGGAAAAAAGTTGAATGCACTTGTCGACACAGAAGCGTCTGGTTTATTCATGTCCGAAGGGGCTGCTCATAAACTTGGCCTCAAGATTGAAAATGAGCCGGGTTGGATTAAGACGGTGAATTCAGAAAGTGTTCCAATCAAGGAGGTTGCAAAGGGAGTAAATCTCCAATTTGGCAATTGGACCGGTAAGGCATCCATCAAGGTAATACCACTTGATGACTATGACTTTGTAGTTGGATTGAGTTTTCTTGATCAGGTTAATGCAACGATTTGCCCTTCTGGGAATTTCATGGTGATTTCGGATTCGAACCATCAATACATGGTGAGATTGACAAGAAAGGGGAGCCTGGAAGGGAAAACGTTGTCCGCAATCCAATTTGCTAAGGGAGTACGTAGAGATGAAGTCTCCTACTTAGCCACTTTAAAGATTGAGGAAACCGATAAGGCCGTGGGTGAGATCCCTAAGAAAGTGGGCCAAGTACTACAATCCTTTCGAGATGTGATGCCTGTAAAGTTGCCAAAGAGTTTTCCACCTAAGAGGGAGGTGGATCATAGGATCGAATTGGTGTCCAACATGGTGCTGCCAGCTAGGGCCCCATATCGTATGTCCCTACCGGAATTGGAGGAATTACGGAAATAGTTAAAGGAGCTTTTAGATGCGGGATTCATTAGGCCATCTAAATCTCTGTATGGTGCACCAGTGCTATTTCAAAAGAAACATGATGGGTCATTTCGAATGTGTATCGATTACCGGGCCCTAAACAAGATCACCGTAAGGAATAGGTACCCTATTCCCCTCATTGCAAATTTGTTCGACCAACTTGGTAGTGCAAGATGGGTTACCAAGTTGGACTTGAGATCGGGGTACCATCAAGCTCGGATAGCCGAAGGAGACAAGCCAAAGATAGCTTGTGTGACACGGTATGGCTCGTATGTGTTTTTGGTGATGCCCTTCAGACTCACGAATGGCCCAGCTACATTCTGTACCTTGATGAATAAGGTACTTTAACCTTTCCTTGATCGTTTCATGGTTGTTTACCTTGACGATATTGTGGTGTACAGTAAGTCACTCGATGAACATGTGGAGGATTTGAGGGAAGTATTCCAAACTTTGAGGGAAAATGAGCTATTCATCAAAGAGGAGAAATGCACCTTTGCTCAACGAGAGGTGCCATTTCTAGGCCACATTGTGGGAGGTGGCAAGATCCGGATGGATGAAAGCAAGGTTCGGGCCATTGCCGAGTGGGAGGCTCCAACCAAGGTGATAGAGTTGAGATCTTTCCTTGGGTTGGCAAACTACTATAGACGCTTTATCGAAGGTTACTCTAGAATTACTGCACCCTTGACGGGCATGTTGAAAAAGGGTAAGGTATGGGATTGGAACCCACAGTATGAGAGGGCCTTCAATCAATTGAAGCAAGAAATGACAAGTGAGCCCGTACTTTCATTACCAAATTACTCGAAGCCTTAAAAGTACGCACGGATGCGTCAGATTATGCCATTAGAGGAGTACTGATGCAAGAGGGTCATCCCATTGCTTTCGAAAGTCGAAAGCTTAATGAGACGGAACGGAGATATACGATCCAAGAAAAGGAAATAACCGCTGTGGTGCATTGCTTGCGCACATGGAGGCATTATTTACTAGGTTCCAGGTTTGTGGTCCTTACCGATAACATTGCCAACAGTTATTTTCTAACCCAGAAAAAGTTGTCTACCAAACAGGCTCGTTGGTAGGTTTTTCTAGAAGAGTTCGATTTCACAATGGAATATAAGCCAGGGAGTGCCAACATGGTGGCTGATGCACTTAGCCGAAAGATGGAATTCGCGGCCATCAGTCAACTCGACGGTTCTTATTAGAGCGCATTCGAGAAGGGTTGTATCATGACCCCATAGCCAAAGGCTTGATTGAGTTGGCCAAGGAGGGGAAAACGATGAGATTTTGGCTTGATGGGGAACTACTATACACCCATGGGCACCGCCTCTATATGCCTCACTATGGGAAATTGCACAAGGAAGTCATGAAAGAATGCCATGACTCACGATGGGCGGGCCATCCGGGAATACACCGTACCTTGGCCCTTTTGGAGGATCGATACTATTGGCCTCACATGGGTGAAGATGTGGAGACCTATATGAAGACTTGTCTAGTATGCCAACAAGACAAGGTTGAGTTAAAGAGTCCCGCCGGCTTGTTACAACCCTTGCCCATTCCAGAAAAGCCATGGGAGAGTGTATCCATGGATTTTATTGTGGGTTTGCCTAAGTCTGACGGATTTGCAAGTATTCTTGTTATGGTAGACAGGTTTTCAAAGTATGCGACGTTTATTCCTGCTACCAAGGAGTGCCACATTGAGGGGGCAGCTCGCTTATTTCTTAGACACGTGGTAAAATATTGGAGAGTACTACTGTTTATTATCAGTGATCGAGAAGGGAGATTTACGGGCCGGTTCTGGACAAAGTTGTTCAAGTCAATGGGCTCGAACTTGAACTTTTCAACAAGTATGCATCCACAAATTGATGGGCAAACGGAACGAGTGAATGCATTGTTGGAGACATATCTTTGACAGTATGTGAGTGCCACGCAAAGGGATTGGCCCAAGTTGTTGGATGTGGCCTAATTCTTATATAACTTGCAGCGAAGTGGGGCAACGAATCAAAGTCCATTCGAAATAGTGACATAATAATATGGCTGTTCCACAACCTCCATTCCCGAATAATACCACCCCCGCACCTACAATACCTCCGGCAACCGACCAAATAAGGTCAAATAAGCCCCCAGTTGACAGAATCCGAAAACACGGGGCTACTGAATTTAAAGCTACGGATAGCGATGATGCCGAGCAAGCTGAATTTTGGTTGGACAACACTATTCGGGTACTCGATGAGCTATCTTGCACACCCGATGAGTGCCTAAAGTGTACTATCTCCTTGCTACGTGATTCTGCCTACTATTGGTGGAATATGTTGACTTCTGTTGTGCCCAAAGATCAAGTAACTTGGGAGTTTTTCCAAACCGAGTTTCGGAAAAAGTATATCAGTCAGAGATTCATGGATCAAAAACGGAAGGAATTTCTTGAACTTAAACAAGGTTCCATGTCGGTTACCGACTATGAATGAAAGTTTGTAAGGCTTAGCCGGTACGCTCGAGAATGCATTTCCTCAGAAGCCGTAATGTGTAAACGTTTCGAGGATGGACTGAATGATGATATAAAGCTGTATGTTGGCATTTTGGAAATCCGAGAATTTGTGGTACTTGTCGAACAAGCTTGCGAAGCCGAGGAGCTCAGTATGGAGAAAAGAAAAGCTGATATAGGAGCAAAGGAGTTTCGTAAGAGGTCTTCGGGGAGGCCCTTTCAACAGTCATCGAAGAAATTTAGAGATGATTTGGGCCGATCTAGAGACACTTCGGGTTTTTCTAGACGAGACCGTGATCGACCCCCTGTGAGTGCACGAGTCACTTCGGTCACCAGTGTTGGAAATGATCGTCGAGACAGAACGGAGTGTCAGTATTGTGGCAAATGGCATTCGGGGAGTTGTAGATTCCATGACCGCTCCTGTTACAAGTGCGGGTCAACCGACCACTTTATTAAAGATTGCCCGAGATTGTCTGAACAGAACGTAAATCAGAGTGGGAAACCTGGTGCTACTACTGCTCGGGGTAGACCATCTAGGAATACGGGCAATGCTAGTGGCGGTCAGAGAGGATCTAGAGATGCTACAACCAGATCTGAGGCTCGTGCTCCTACTAGAGCTTATGCTATACGCGCACGCGAAGATGCTTCCTCGCCAGATGTTATTACCGGTACTTTTACTCTCTTTGATACTAATGTGATTGCTTTGATTGACCCTGGTTCTACTCATTCCTATATATGTGAAACCTTAGCATCCAGTAAGACTCTACCTGTTGAGTCTACTGAGTTTGTAATTCGGGTGTCAAATCCCTTGGGTCGTTATGTGCTTGTCGACAAAGTGTGTAAGAAATGTCCCTTAAAAATCAGAGGTTCCTGCTTTCCGGCCAATTTGATGCTTTTACCGTTTGATGAATTTGATGTTATCCTCGGTATGGATTGGCTAACCATTCACGATGCAGTTGTGAATTGCAGAAGAAAAACTATCGATTTGAGGTGTGCAAATAATGAGATGATTTGAGTTGAGTCTACTGACTTGAATGGGTCGCCAGCTATAATATCCTCGATGTTAGCTCATAAATATGTGAGAAAGGGGTGTGAAGCGTATCTTGCATACGTACTTGATAATAAAGAGCCAGAAAAGAAACTTGAATCTGTGCCGGTGGTTTGTGAATACTCGGATGTTTTTCCCAAAGAATTACCAGGTTTACCACCTGTTCGGGAGGTAGAGTTTGGTATTGAGCTTATGCCTGGGACTACGCCGATTTCAATAGCTCCGTATCGTATGGCACCAATCGAGTTAAAAGAGTTGAAAGCTCAGTTGCAAGAGTTGACGGATAGAGGTTTCGCTCGACCAAGTTTCTCACCTTGGGGTGCACCAGTATTGTTTGTGAAAAAGAAGGACGGAACCATGAGGTTGTGCATCAATTATCGTCAGCTGAATAAGGTGACAATAAAGAATAAATATCCGATACCGCGTATTGACGATTTGTTTTTGATCAACTAAAGGGAGCCTCAGTGTTTTCAAAGATAGATTTGAGATCAGGTTATTATCAGTTGCGAATTCGAGATTCGGATATACCCAAAACTGCTTTCAGAACGAGATACGGTCACTAAGAGTTCTTAGTGATGCCGTTTGGGCTCACTAATGCCCCTGCGGTATTTATGGATTTGATGAATCGGATCTTCAGACAGTATTTGGACCGGTTTGTAGTCGTGTTTATTGACGACATCTTAGTCTATTCAAGAGATGTGACCGAACATGCTGAGCACCTGAGATTAGTGATGCAGATTTTACGGGATAAGCAGTTATATGCTAAGTTCAGTAAGTGCGAGTTCTGGTTAAGAGAGGTTAGCTTCCTGGGTCACGTGGTATCTGCATCGGGCATTCGAGTCGATCCGAGCAAAATTTCAGCCATACTTAACTGGAAGCCTCCGAGAAATATTACTGAAGTTCGGAGCTTTTTGGGACTTGCCGGTTACTACTGACGGTTTGTAAAAGGTTTCTCGATGATAACCACACCAATGACGAAACTACTTCAGAAAGATGTTAAGTTTGAATGGATGGAAAGGTGTCAGGAAAGTTTCGATCAATTGAAAACCCATTTGACGGAAGCTCCAGTACTAGTGCAGCCCGAATCAGGCAAGGAGTTCGTCATTTACAGTGATTTACTTGGGTTGGGTTGTGTATTAATGCAAGAAGGTCGAGTTGTAGCTTATGCGTCGAGGCAACTGAAGTCACATGAGAAAAATTATCCAACCCATGATCTCGAATTAGCTGCCATCGTATTCGCTTTGAAAATATGGCGACATTACTTATTTGGTGAGAAGTGCCATGTATTTTCGGATCACAAAAGTCTCAAATATTTGATGACTCAAAGAGACTTGAATCTGCGACAAAGGCGTTGGGTTGAGTTGTTGAAAGATTATGAGCTTGTCATTGATATCACCCAGGAAAGGCTAATGTGGTTGCGGACGCCTTAAGCCGGAAATCACTGTTTGCTTTACGAGCGATGAATGTACACTTGTCCGTTCTATCCGATAATGTGTTAGTGGCAGAATTAAAGGCCAAACCATTGTTGATCCATCAAATTCGTGAAGCTCAAAAAGTCGATGATGAATTGGTTGCAAACGGGCTGAATGTGTTCCGAATACGGAATCAGAGTTTCAAATTGATGATGACGATTGTTTGAGGTTCAGAAGTCGTTTGTGTGTTCCAAGAAATTCAGAACTCATTTCGATGCTTCTGAACGAAGCTCATTGTAGCCGAATGTCAATTCACCCGGGGAGTACGAAAATGTACAACGATCTGAGACGTCAGTTTTGGTGGCATGGTATGAAACGAGACATTTCCGATTTTGTATCGAAGTGTTTAATATGTCAACAAGTGAAAGCGGAACATCAAGTGCCCACAGGTTTACTTCAGCCGATCATGATACCTGAATGGAAATGGGATCGAGTCACGATGGATTTTGTATCTGGGTTGCCATTGTCGGCAAGTAAGAAAGATGCGATTTGGGTTGTTGTGGATAGACTGACTAAGTCGGCTCATTTTATTCCCGTACGTACGGATTTTTCATTGGATAAACTAGCTGAATTGTATGTTTCTCAGATTGTGAGATTACACGGGGTGCCCATTTCTATTGTGTCGGATAGAGATCTGAGATTCACCTCACGATTTTGGAAGAAATTGCAAGAAGCTTTGGGTACCAAGTTGCATTTTAGCACCGCTTTTCGCCCCCAAACGATGGTCAATCTGAGCGGATAATTCAGATACTTGAGGATATGTTGAGATGTTGCATCCTCGAGTTTAGTGGTTCATGGGAGCGGTATTTACCTTTGATTGAATTCGCTTACAACAATAGTTTTCAGTCAAGTATTAAGATGGCACCTTACGAGGCTTTGTACGGTCGTAAATGCCGTACACCATTGTTTTGGATCGAGCTCAGTGAAAGTAAAATTTTCGGAGTTGATTTGATTAAAGATGCTGTGCTGAACAGAAAGTAAAAGTAATCCGTGAAAGTCTGAAGGCAGCCACAGATTGTCAGAATTCGTACGCGGATTTGAAACGAAAAGACATTGAGTATCAGGTGGGAGACAAAGTGTTTCTTAAAGTTTCACATTGGAAAAAAATACTCAGATTTGGCCGTAAGGGCAAATTGAGTCCGAGATTTATTGGACCGTATGAAATCTCCGAACGAGTTGGTCCAGTTGCATATAGGTTGCTTTTACCCCCTGAACTTGAAAGGATTCACAACGTTTTTCATGTTTCGATGCTTCGACGATACCGATCCGATCCTTCGCACGTAATAAACCCCTCCGAGGTTGAAATTCAAGCCGATATGAGTTATGAAGAAGAACCGATTCGTATCCTAGCTCGTGAAGTGAAAGAGTTGCGAAACAAAAGGGTTTCGTTAGTAAAGGTGTTGTGGCTCAAACACGAGATCGAAGAAGCTACTTGGGAAACCGAGAATGCCATGAAAGAACGATACCCAAACCTATTTACCGGTAAGATTTTCGGGGACGAAAATTTCTTAAGTGGGGGAGAGTTGTGACAGCCCTAAAGTGACCCTAGTCGGAAAGCGGTTTCGGGACCGCTAAACCGAGTCACCAAATTATTTGAATATAATGATTAATGTCTAAAATATGTGAATATGAATGTGTGAAAGTTTTAAGCTTCGATTTAGTCAATTGCATGTGAATTTAGCTAATAGGACTTATGTGTGACACTTTTGAAATGTGATAGGTCAATCTATAAGGATCTATTAGTGCATGAAATCAAAAGGGTGGACTTGCATGTCAATTTCCCCCTTAATTAGTAAGTGGCCGGCCATGGCAAGGAGGGTGGACAAAATGTTATGGGCAAAACATGTCATAAACATGTTATGTTAATGCTTATGTTAGGAATAATAAAATAAAGAACGTGGGCAATAAAATATTAGTGTTAGTAGGAGGAGAAACAAAAAAAAAATGTGTGTGGTTGCCCCCTTCATTGTCGTGAATTGAAAGAAGAAAAAAAAAAGAAAAAAAAGGGAAGCTTTATTCTTTGGTTCTTCTTGGTCGAATTGAAGAAAGGAAGAAGAGAGGTTTCGGTCACCTTGAGCTTAAGGGGAGGTTAGTATGTTGTGTTAGATTCTTAAATTTTAAACTTGTTTCTAGTTAATTAGCTAATTTCTTACACAACCCATGACAAAATTTCGAAATCTTGGTGATGGCTTGAGTATTCGGTTTTAGTTATTAAAGGATGAGATTGGGTTATAATCTTTATGTTTTATGAAGAATTGTTGAATAGAAGGGTTTAAGTAGTCAAGTTATAAATTTTAATGCTCATGAGTACAATGGCCAAACATAGATTTGTCTAAAGAATTGAACAAATGCCGTGTGAGTGATTGAAATGAATGAGTTGGAGGTTGGATCATGTTAAGATTCGGCCTTGTACATAAACATTAAGAGTTTGATGTTTTTGTGATTTTTGGAAGGTAAATAAGGTTATACACAATATGAATACTAAGATTTTGGTTGACTTGTTTTTAGTGAGGTTCGGCCAAGGACCTTATGTGCAAATTTATTCGGTTTAAGTAGAGTAAACATGACGGGTAGATATGAAGTAATGTGTATATTGGTTCGGCTGCTAAGCAAGGAAATAATTGTTGGTAACATAGTATCTATGCACTTATGAATATATATATATGGTATTTTAAGTGTAATTGTTCATTGATAAGGTTGGTTAATAGTTCAAGTAAGGATTACTATATTTGATATGTACACAAATTGAGGCAATAGGTTCGGCAATTAGCTTAAGACATATGGGTAATATCATATGTCCGATCATAGTTAAACATTCGATAATTGTGATTCTTTGGCTACAATGTTTGAATATCGCCATGGGGAGAATATATGATTGGTTGCCTAATATTAGTTCGAAATGAATCTAAATAAATAGATATTTGTATATAGTAAAGTTGGATAAGTAATTGAATAAATTTATTTGTTTATTAAGCTCAAGAGCTTAGAGGATCAAAGTTGGATAAGGGAAAGGAAAAAGTGATCGAATAGCCACCAAAATCGTTCGACCACATCCGAGGTAAGTTTTCGAGTAATGAAACTTAGATTTTGATTCGATTAGATGATGTTATAAGCAAATCAAAATCATGCCCTTCGTATGTAGCTATTGAGCCGAAAATGATAATGCTTGATAAGTGACTTGTGTTTGAATTCTAGTTATGAAAATGAAATATTGATGTGTCATGATTTATTGATATGTGCATGGATATTCGGATTGATACCCGGGCTAAGTCCCGAAGGCATTTGTGCTAGTGACTAATTCCGGGCTAAGCCCGAAGGCATTTGTGCGAGTTACTATATCCGGGCTAAGTCCCGAAGGCATTTGTGCGAGTTACTATAACCGGGCTAAGTCCCGAAGGCATTTGTGCGAGTTACTATAACCGGGCTAAGTCCCGAAGGCATTTGAGCTAGTAGCTATATCCGGCTAAACTCCGAAGGTACTTGGTTTGGGAATGAGCGATCTTGCTGTAATAATTTAAATTGATACGCTCGTAAATCCCAACGATGAGGTACGTTTCGTATATGCATTGGAGTAGTAAATTCCCTTGAAATATTATTCGCTCAGTCAATTAATGAGCTTCCGACCTTTGGCTAAGTTGATCTTTTGTGTATGAATATAAGGGTTGGTAATGTGAAGTAAGTATGATATTGAGAATTTGTGCATATGAAATTATCCGTTTAGCCATATGAATGCTATACTTTAGTTGTGTCTAATTTCATGGCTCAAAACTTACTAAGCATTAAATGCTTACTCCGTTTCTTTGATTCTCTATTTTATAGATTTTGGTTCGTCAGCTATCGGACTCGGGATTGTCGAAGTCGAAGTCGTCCACACTATCAAAGCCCTTTTGGTACACTTTTGGTTGAACTCTGAAATGGCATGTATAGGACTACCCTTTTTGATGTTGGTCATGTACCTTTCGGTATTGTACGAATTTGGATAGCCATGCGAAAATGGCTTATATATATTTTGAGCATAATGTTATAATCATTTGTATGTATATGGTTATTGAGAGGTGTGGATATGCTTGGCAATGATTGGCCATTGGAATGGTTAATCACGATCATACTTTGTGCTATATATGCTAAAGGGATGGGTGAATCATGGAAACTATGTAATAGGTAAAGTCTAGCTTAAAGGCAGATGCTGACAGCAGCAGTGGTGTGAATTTGGAAAATCACTAAAAATATTACGAATGGAATTAAATAGTGAATAAATTATTAAATCAAACCTTGATGAATCTACTTTCATATGGAAGAAACGAAACGGTCATATGAGTCGTATTTTAAGAGATATTTAAGTTTTCATGGAACAGGGCCAGAACGATTTCTGGATCCCCTGATCTGAATTTGGAAATTCACTATAAATTAACCAGAGATAATTAGAAGTTATGCCCTATATGTACAGATTCCGTTTCGAGCCTAGTTTCTTTAGAAACAAACAGCGTAAGTATTGAAGCCCTGTACAAGGAGTTATCTAAGTCGCAATGCATGAAGGTCAGAGTAGTCGAACCCTGTAACAGGGGAGACTTTAACTAATAAACTGTACTAATTGGCCCAACCAAAAATTCTAGAAAAAAACTTTTTAGATGGATATATGAGTCTAGTTTCAGGGAAAATTTACGAAACTGATTTTCGAGTTTTGGAACTCAAGATATGATTTTTTTAAGTGACAGTGACGCAATTAGCCAGCTAGTCTGGAAATTTTTAAAATGGACTGTGAAAATAAGTGAATTAAGTCTGTTAACCCCTCGTGTCCGACCCCGGCAACGGTCTCGGGTACAGGGTGTTACAACGCCTGTGTGCCCCGGCCGTGTGGAGCAAACCAGGCCGTGTGGGGATTCAAATGCCCGTGTGAAGGGTAGCACACAGCCGTGTGACAGAGGCACATGCCCGTGTGGAGTAGGGACACGGTTGTGTGGGCAGGCCGTGTAACTCTCTGTCCAATTTCACTAAAATAAGGTGCAGGGCAGACACGACGGTGTGAAGGTCTCACACGGTCGTGTGCCATCAGACACGATCGTGTGTCACGAAACACACGCCTGTGTGGGATCCCTAAATCCCTAAACTAGCCACACAGCCGTGTGGCCAGGCCGTATCACACCAAATCTCAAATCCCTAATTCCTAAACTCACACGTCTGTGTGCCCAAGGGACACGACCATGTGAATTCTGATAAAAATCCCCAAATCAGCCACATGGCTGTGTAGCACCCAATTTGGCCTGGACCCTAATTCGTAAATCCATACGGCTGTATGCCAAGGCACACGCCTGTGTGGCCATCAGGGAGGCCATGAAACCACCCTAAAATAGCCCCCAAAACCACCGTTTAAGCTACCGTACTAGTCCTTAACCTTTTCCCTATCACCATATATCAGAAAGTGACAATTCCCATCACTTTCATTGACTAAAAACCTAAAACTAATGGTTTAGCATATAGTCAAGAAAAGCCGAATATACAATTTGCAGAAATAATAAACACATAGAATAACGTAGTTATAGTTCAAGTCTCACATCTGTTTCAATGACGAAGCAATCGACAGAGGAGCGTAAATTCCCCAAAACCAAAAGCCAAAACAGTTTTTTTGAAATATTTAGAAAATAGAAGAAAGGCAAAAAGCGGAGAAGAAGAAGAGAGGGGACCAGAAATGTGAAAAATAACCTCAATAAATTAAATTTAAAAGAAAATAGATTTTTAATAAGAAAATAACATAATTAACTACAAATTTTTTACCAATTAAAAAAAATATATATAAAGTCTCACCAAAAAGCAGACACCAAGACTCGAACCTAGAACCTTAAGATTTACTAACACTCCCTCAAGGCCTATTCTATCACTAAATTGCACGACTAAACACATATGTGCAACCACCTCACTAACCCTATGCACAAAACCCAAAACTTCTAGGCCCAAAATTCGGGTGTTACATCTTATTTGGCTAAATGCATCTAAATGTTAGTCTTTGTTTCTTAATTTGCACTCAATCTGTCTTTGGAACCTTGATTCATTTGTTGCCATATGACTTGGTTCAATGCTTCTGAATGTTAGTCTTTGTTTCTTAATTTACCCCCAATCTATCTTTTGGACTTTACACTTAACTATCCTATTCTACCTTGGCTATTTATTTCTTTTTATGTTATAGGTGCAGTTTCATGAACTTTTCTAGAAATACAAGGTGCTTAAAGTGTAAAGCAGAGGGTCCAAAGAGGGTTGCTATGGATGATGTTCAAATGAAGAAAGGGGATTGGAACTGCCCAGGGTAAGTTTCTTTTTGGTTTATATTGTTAAGAAGCCTTTTTGTTCTTCAAGAATATCCATCTTCAATATAATTCTATTAAATAGAATTTGTACTGTATTCCCATATTTTATGACCTGCTAGATGATTTGGCTACATCCATGCTTGTCCTCTTGTTGCAAACTAAGTCTCATGCATATCGTATTAACATAGATTGTAATAAAACACAATATAAAGTAATGGAAAAAAAAAGAAATACCATGATGCATAAGAAATATATAAAATATATTAATGCCATCAAGAAGTATGCTGCTTGTGTTGACCATTTGTGATTTGGACTTATTTTTAATGATATGGTGCAGACTGAAAGATCTTTGGTATGTGAGGTAAATACCACTTCTTAGCACTAGTTAACGTTGTATACATTTGATTAATTAGTTTTTAAAAATATATTTGTATAAAGTATCTTAATTTTTTTACTAATTTAAATAATTTTTTTTTATTTTTATATTTGTAAAAAAATTAGTTATAAAATAAATAAAAATAGAATTTAGTTTGGTTCAAATGATTATACTTTTCTAACTTACAAACAGCGAATCAAATTGAAATCAATTTATTTGAATAAATTGAAATTAAATTGAAGTAACCAATAAAAGGGTCAAATTATAGTTTTGTCCCTCTATCATGCTAAAATTTAATATTTAATCTTCATACTTTGATTTGACATAATTTGATTTAATTGTTATCTGTTAGTTCAATCAGTTAGTATTGTTGATTCTATCAAAATGATAATTTGAATTTTATTATTAGAATATATATATTTTAAAAATATAAATTTTAGCATTTTAGCCATTACAGTTAATATTGTCAATTGGCTATTGAATTAATTGATTAAATTATATCAAATTAATTGAATGAGCTCTTTGTCATAATCACTATTGTTAATTTGATGTTTCTCTCCAAAATTTTTATGACATAACAATTTTATTCTAAAGAATCTTGGGCATTTATTTATAAGCATTGGCTTTTCTTTTACATCTTTCATGTTTTGTGCAGAGAGAGGCCGTCTCTACAATTGTGGGCTATACACAGCGCATCTCCTCTATATCCATTTTTTGTTTCATTTGCATGCACTTGTGTTCTATGTTTGTACCATTTTTGTTCATTCGATAAAAAAGGGTAAAAGGATACTATTTCTTAGGTTGCTTTCATTTACTTCACTTCCCTGACCCGGTCCCTCTTTTGTTTTCATGCACAGTTCTGTTGCAAGGCCCTCAATTGCATTGATATAGGAGGTGAAGGATTGGCTCTCATCGCAGCTAGTGGTTCCGATCCAGTTCTTAGAATATGGGATCCTCGTAAACCAGGTCTATCATTCATAATTTCATGTATGATATTATATTTTTTTTCTTTTCGCTTCTTTTTCTCCTACTTGTTGCATGTGCAGACACATGGAACCACTGAACTCCATCTCACTTGAAACTTTTTTTCTACTTTTCAAGGAACATCGACACCCGTGTTTCAGTTCTCTTCACATAGTTCTTGGATTTCAACTTGCAAGTGGCACAACACGTCTCCTCTTCATTTACTTTCTTCATCTTATGATGGGAAAGTAATGCTGTGGGATCTAAGAACAGCGGTATCGTTTTGTATTCTCCACATTCTCACAATTTAACTGTATATTGTTTTTTTGGATATCATTTTGATGATTAATTTTTGTATAGCTCTTTTATGTTTTGACTGGTGAAAATGGAACAGGAAAAACCGACTACACTAGATTGCGGTCCAAGAACAATTTGCAGAAGGCACATAATGACTAGCTCCTACCTTTACGAATGCTTGTGGGAGGCATTGCAGTAGCGAATAAGAATGGTATTGATCAACATGCAGTTGACACCGTATGTGCTCTGAATCCAAATTCAGGTGTGAGTTTCAGATATTTTATGTACAAAAAAGTATTAGAGTGCCTTATGTTTGTATGTTCGTTAAGCAGATTATAAATAGAACCTGCAGTAGGATCAACTAATTAGTTGATCAAAAGCTACACCCAGTTTTGTAATCGTCTACTTGCATATATGCCTTAATAACAATCTCATGTCAACTAATTATTCTATTTTTTATTTAATTGTTTTGTCTTCAACATTTTATTTATTTGAGTTGAAAGAAGAAAAACACGAGTTGCAATTTTGACTTACAAAAGAGAATATTCATTAGCAGCTTAATCAGTTTAAATAATCAATGTTGATATTTCACATGGGAATGGATATTCAAATCTTATATTTTATATGGTTATGATTTAAGTCTTTATTTCATTTAAGTAACTTCATTATTATATCTTATTGTATTGATGTCTTTATATTTAATCTATTTTTTGTTATTTATTTTAGTTTAGATTCTAAATTTTTATTTTAATATTTAAGATAACTTGAGTTCTAACTTTTGGATTTTAATTGTGTTATTAATTTATTATTTTAAATTCTAAACTTAAATTCATTAATTTTTATATGTGGTTTTAAAGTTAAAATTTTAATAAAAATTTAATTTAATTAATATTTTTTATCCTTAAAAGTATATAGAAATAAATATTTCTTAATTAAAATATTTTTTAAAAGGTCATGTTCTTTAGCGGCGTTTGTGAGAAAAGCGCCGCTAAAGGTTTGTTCTATAGTGGCGTTTGTGGCAAAAGTGCTACTAAAGGTATGTTCTTTAGCGGCGTTTGTAGGAAAAGCACCGCTAAAGGTCATGTTCTTTAGCGGCGTTTATGGGAAAAGTGCCGCTAAAGGTCATGTTCTATAGCGACGTTTGTGGTAAAGCGTTGCTAAAGGTCATGTTCTGTAACACCCCGAAACCGTGGCCGTCACCGGGGTCGAACACGAGGTGTTATCTGGCTTAATTCATCACTTTATACAGCTTAAACAATTTATTTAAAACCCCCAGACAAGCTGTCAATCTGCGTTATAGTCACTTAAAAATTCGTATCTTGAGTTCTGAAACTCGAAATGCAATTCCGCAAATTTTTCCTGAAACTAGACTCATATATCTATCTATTAAAATTTTTCCACAATTTTTGGTCAGTCCAATTAGTACAGTTTATTAGTTAAAGTCTCCCCTGTTTCAGGGTTCGACTACTCTGACCTCTGTGTATTACGAACCAGATATCTCCCTGTACAGAGATTCAATGACTATGCCATTTGTACCTAATAAAACTAGACTCAATAAGGAATCTGTACATATAAAGTATGACTTCTAATTATCTTTGTAGAATTTATGGTGAATTTAAGGATTCCATTTCTTCTTACAACAATCCTTGTTCAAGACATCAAAGTTTCAACTAATATTTATATTATGCCATAAAGCCGAATGCATTATCACTTCCAAATAACATTATGCCAAATATAATTACACTCAATTATATATATAATCATGAATCAAACTCAACATATAAGCTAACATTACTCCTTTAGTTGATTATATAAAATCGAGATAATATCACAAAGGTGCTTATCTATATAACCGAATGTGCAAAAACTAAATTCACCATCACCCATATGCTTAATTTGGATGGCCGAATATATAACATAATTATAATATCATTTTAAATTCATTTAAACACAAAATTTCATCTCATGAACACTTGACCGAATTTTTCCTAAACTAGCATAGTTTTACATCTATTTATAACATCATGTAAATCCACACATATCTACTTTTCTACCTAAATTTTCTTTCACCTTTCTACTATTTCCCTTCACAACATCAAAAACACCATTCTCTTAGCTTTACCTTCCTCTAACCGTATGCCATTTAGTCACCTAATTAGGTAGAAAATTAACACATGGAATATATAATAGACATTGGCTACTAACTAGACTTTGTTTTTTTTTTTACAAAATTTAATGGATTTATCATGAGTCTTACCTTAATCAACTCTTTAGGATGGCCGAATGTTTAGAAATTTCCTTCCTTTCTTTCCTTTAGCTTACGGCCTTGGCAAGAGAAAGAAGATGAACACTTTCTCTTTCCTTCCTCTTATTTTATTCATCTTTATTTTATTTATTTTGTTTAATTAACCTATTATCTAATATAAAATTGCTATAAATTCAACTTAGTGGAAGTGCATTATTGTTTGGCCGGCACTACTTGTCAATTTAGGTAAATTGACATGCAAACCCAAGCTTTCCCACATTGTGGTTATTTGATCCTTACAAATTGTCTATCATCTTTTCTAAGTCTCTCAACTAGGTCCTTTCGAATTAATTCACATTCCTAAAGCTAATATTAAGCATTTAATTTCATACATTCACTATCGCACATAAATTTATGTAATTAAAACACAAAATTAATTTTTTTTGACTCGGTAATGTGGTCCCGAAATCACATTCCGACTAGGGTCTACTTAGGGTCGTCACAACTCTCCCTCACATAAGGAATTTTCGTCCCCAAAAATCTTACCAATAAATAAGTTTGGATATCGATCCTTCATAGTGTTTTCGAGTTCCCAAGTGGCTTCTTCGACCCCGTGTTTAACCCACAGTACTTTCACTAATGAGATTTTCTTATTTCGTAGTTCTTTTACTTCTCTTGCCAAAATACGAATCGGTTCTTCTTCGTAACTCAAATCAGGTTGAATTTCAACCTCTGATGGATTTATTATGTGCGATGGATCAGATCTATAACGTCGAAGCATCGAGACATGAAAAACATTGTGAATCTTCTCAAGTTCAGGGGGTAAAATCAATCTGTATGCGACTGGTCCAATTCGTTCAGATATCTCATACGGTCCGATGAACCTCGGACTCAACTTGCCTTTACGGCCAAATCTGAGTACCTTTTTCCAAGGTGAGACTTTAAGAAACACCTTGTCTCCGACCTGATATTCAATGCCTTTTCGTTTCAAATCCGCGTACGACTTCTGACGATCTGAAGCTGCCTTCAAACTTTCACTGATTACTTTTACTTTCTGCTCAGCATCTTTAATCAAATCGACCCCGAAGACTTTACTTTCGCTAAGTTCGGTCCAAAATAATGGTGTACGGCATTTACGACCATATAAGGCCTCGTAAGGTGCCATCTTAATACTTGATTGAAAACTATTATTGTACGCGAATTCAATCAAAGGTAAGTACTTTTCCCATGAACCACAGAACTCTAAGATACAACATCTCAACATATCCTCAAGTATTTGAATTATCCGTTCGGATTGACCATCAGTTTGGGGATGAAAAGCGGTACTAAAATGTAACTTGGTACCTAATGCTTCTTGCAATTTCCTCGAAAATCGTGATGTGAATCTCGGGTCTCTATCCGACACAATAGAAACAGGTACTCCATGTAATCGAACAATTTGGGAGACATATAATTCTGCCAATTTATCGAACGAAAAATCCGTACAGACAGGGATAAAATGAGCAGACTTCGTCAACCTATCTACAATAACCCAGATTGAGTCTTTCTTACTCTGCGTCACCGGCAACCCAGATACAAAATCCATGGTGATTCGATCCCATTTCCATTCGGGTATCATGATCGGTTGAAGTAATCCCGAAGGCACTTGATGTTCCGCCTTCACTTTTGACATATCAAACACTTCAAAACAAAGTTAGAAATGTCCTGCTTCATACCAGGCCACCAAAATTGATGTTTTAGATCATTGTACATTTTCGTACTACCCGGGTGAACTGACATTCGACTGCTATGAGCCTCATTCAAAATTATCGAAATAAGTTCTGAATTTCTTGGAACACATAATCGACTTCTGAACCTCAAACAGTCGTTTTCATCAATTTGAAACTCTGATTCCGTATTCAAAACACATTCAGCTCGTTTAGCAACCAATTCGTCATCGACTTTCTAAGCTTCACGAATTTGAAGAATCCACAATGGTTTGGTCTTTAATTCTGCTACTAACTCACTATCGGATAAAACTGACAGATGTACATTCATTGCTCGCAAAGCAAACAGTGATTTGCGACTTAAAGCATCGGCGACCACGTTAGCCTTTCCCGGGTGATAGTCGATGACAAGCTCATAATCTTTCAACAACTCAAGCCAACGCCTTTGTCGCAAATTCAATTCTTTTTGAGTCATCAAATATTTGAGGCTTTTGTGATTCGAATATACATGACACTTCTCTCCAAACAAGTAATGTCGCCATATTTTCAAAGCGAAAACAATTGCAGCTAATTCGAGATCATGAGTCAGATAGTTTTTCTCATGCGGCTTCAGCTGTCTTGATGCATATGCTACCACTCGACCTTCTTGCATCAGCACACAACCCAGCCCAAGCAAAGATGCATCACTGTAAATGACAAACTCTTTACCGGATTCTGGTTGTACTAAAACTGAAGCTTCTGTCAAACATGTTTTCAATCGGTCGAAACTTTTCTGGCATATTTCCGACCATTCAAACTTAACATTTTTTTGAAGTAGTTGTGTCATCGGTGTGGCTATCTTTGAGAAGCCCTTTACAAACCGTCTGTAGTAACCGGCAAGCCCCAAAAAGCTCCTAACTTCAGTAACATTCTTCGGAGGCTTCCAATCAGTTATGGCTGATATTTTGCTCGGATCAACTCGAATACCCGAAGCGGATACCACATGTCCCAAAAAGCTAACTTCTCTCAACCAGAACTCACATTTACTGAATTTTGCGTATAATTGCTTGTCTCGTAAAATCTGTAATACCAATTTCAGGTGCTCGGCATGTTCAGGTTCATCACGCGAATAGACCAAAATGTCGTTGATAAATACAACTACGAACCGATCCAAAAACGGTCTGAAGATCCGATTCATCAAGTCCATAAATACCGCAGGGGCATTAGTGAGCCCAAACGGCATCACTAAAAACTCGTAGTGACCGTATCTCGTTCTGAAAGCAGTTTTAGGTATATCTGAGTCTCGAACTCGTAACTGATAATAACCCGATCTCAAATCTATCTTTGAGAACACTGAAGCTCCCTTCAGTTGATCAAACAAGTCATCAATACGCGGTAATGGATATTTATTCTTTATTGTCACTTTATTCAATTGACGATAGTCGATGCATAATCTCATGGTTCCATCCTTCTTTTTCACAAACAATACTGGTGTACCCCAAGGTGAGAAACTCGGTCGAGTGAAACCTCTATCCGTCAACTCTTGCAACTGAGCTTTCAATTCTTTTAATTCTGTTGGTGCCATACGATACGAAGCTATCGAAATCGGTGTAGTCCCAGGTACAAGTTCAATGCCAAACTCCACCTCCCGAACCGGTGGTAACCCCGGTAATTCTTCGGGAAAAACATCCGGATAATCACAAACTACTGGCATAGATTCAAGCTTCTTTTCTAACTCTTTGTCATCAAGTACGTACGCAAGGTATGCTTCACACCCCATTCTCACATATTTCTGGGCGGTCATTGAGGATATTATTGCTGTCATTCTGTTCAAGCCGGTAGACTCAACTCGAACTATCTTATTGTTTGTGCATCTCAAATCAATGGTCTTTCTTTTGCAATTTACAACTGCATCATGTACGGTTAGCCAATCCATACCGAGGATAACATCAAATTCATCGAACGGTAAGAGCATCAAATCGGTCGAAAAACAGGAATCTCGGATTATTAGGGGACATTTCTTACACACTTTGTCGACAAGTACATATCGACCCAGGGGATTCGACACTCGAATTACAAACTCAGTAGACTCAACAGGTAGAGTCTTACTGGATGCTAAAGTTTCACACACATAAGAATGAGTAGAGCCAGGGTCAATCAATGCAGTCACATCAGTATTAAAAAGTGTGAAAGTACCAGTGATAACATCAGGGGAGGATACCTCCTCTCGCGCGCGGATGGCATAAGCTCTGGTAGGAGCACGAGTCTCAGATCGAACAGCCGTATCAGAAGTCCCTCTCTGACTACCACCCCTACCTCCTATGTTTCTCGATGGTCTAACTCTAGCCGCTGCACCACTCGATCTCGCACCTTGCATCTTATTTTTCTCGTCAGATTCCGTACAATCTCAAATGAAATGATCCCTCGAACCGCATCTATAACAGGCTCTGTTGATAAACTTACCCCAACATTCACCTACATGTCGTCTTCCACATTGTGGACATTCAGGTTTCTCTTGTCGATTATTACCAACACTTGCAACCGAAGTAGCTCGGGAGTCCGTCGATGGTCTCTCCCTAATAGAAATCCCTGCAGTAGTCTTCGATTTATTACTATCATCTCTGAATTTCTTTCCAGCAGGAAAAGAAGTTTTACCCGCCGATCTTTTACGAAAGTCTCTAGCTTCAAACTCAGCTTTCTTTTTCTCCTTCCCAAGCTCTTCAGCCTTGCAAGCCCGTTCAACTAGTGTTACAAATTCTTTTATTTCTAAAATACCCACCAGTAGCTTTAAATCTTCATTCAATCCTTCTTCAAATCTTTTGCACATGGCAACTTCATCGGCTACACACTCCCGAGCATATCGACTGAGTCTTACAAACTCACGTTCATATTCAGTTACTGTCGAACTACCTTGTTTGAGCTCTAAAAATTCTTTACGCTTTTGATCCATGAATCGTTGACTAATATACTTCTTACGAAACTCCACCTGAAAAAAGTCCCAAGTAACTCGTTCCCTCGGAACAATAGAAATCAGAGTCCTCCACCAATAGTAGACCGAGTCTCGTAACAAGGATATGGCACACTTTAGACATTCATCAGGTGTGCAAGACAGCTCCTCAAAGACACGGATGGTGTTATCAAGCCAAAACTTGGCCCTTTCAGCATCATCAGTAGCTATGGCTCGGAATTCCTCGGCCCCACGCTTCCTAATCAAATCCACAGGAGGTTTACTCAGCCTCAATGGATCAGTAGTTGCCGGTATTATAGGCACCGGAGGCGAATTATTCAAATTCGAGTATGGTTGAGCAGCCAGGTTAGTTCGAGCATATTGTGCGACCCACTCATTCATCATGGTAAAGAAGGCTTGCTTTGCCCCATCATTTTGAGTATTCGCAGATGATTGAGGTTCAACTGGTGGTGTTCCTTGTGCAGGAGCAGCCGCTACACTCTCAACATCATCCGCTAAGGCTCTCTCTAAATTAGGTTCCATTTACTAATCAAAACAATAATTTCCACTGTCAGAAGTCATCACACTAACATATACTAACATTATGGCATGTATAGCTAGACTCATACGCGCTACGGTAGTCCTAGAATCGACTAAACCGTAGCTCTGATACCAATAAAAATGTAACACCCCGAAACCGTGGCCGTCACCGGGGTCGAACACGAGGTGTTATCTGGCTTAATTCATCACTTTATACAGCTCAAACAATTTATTTAAAACCCCTAGACAAGCTGTCAATCTGCGTTATAGTCACTTAAAAATTCGTATCTTGAGTTTTGAAACTCGAAATCCAATTCCGGAAATTTTTCCTGAAACTAGACTCATATATCTATCTATTAAAAATTTTCCACAATTTTTGGTCAGTCCAATTAGTACAGTTTATTAGTTAAATTCTCCCCTGTTTCAGGGTTCGGCTACTCTGACCTCTGTGTATTACGAACCAGATATCTCCCTGTACAGAGATTCAATGACTATGCCATTTGTACCTAATAAAACTAGACTCAATAAGGAATCTGTACATATAAAGTATGACTTCTAATTATCTTTGTAGAATTTATGGTGAATTTAAGGATTCCATTTCTTCTTACAACAATCCTTGTTCAAGACATCAAAGTTTCAACTAATATTTATATTATGCCATAAAGCCGAATGCATTATCACTTCCAAATAACATTATGCCAAATATAATTACACTCAATTATATATATAATCATGAATCAAACTCAACATATAAGCTAACATTACTCCTTTAGTTGATTATATAAAATCGAGATAATATCACAAAGGTGCTTATCTATATAACCGAATGTGCAAAACTAAATTCACCATCACCCATATGCTTAATTTGGATGGCCGAATATATAACATAATTATAATATCATTTTAAATTCATTTAAACACAAAATTTCATCTCATGAACACTTGACCGAATTTTTCCTAAACTAGCATAGTTTTACATCTATTTATAACATCATGTAAATCCACACATATCTACTTTTCTACCTAAATTTTCTTTCACCTTTCTACTATTTCCCTTCACAACATCAAAAACACCATTCTCTTAGCTTTACCTTCCTCTAACCGTATGCCATTTAGTCACCTAATTAGGTAGAAAATTAACACATGGAATATATAATAGACATTGGCTACTAACTAGACTTTGTTTTTTTTTTACAAAATTTAATGGATTTATCATGAGTCTTACCTTAATCAACTCTTTAGGATGGCCGAATGTTTAGAAATTTCCTTCCTTTCTTTCCTTTAGCTTACGACCATGGCAAGAGAAAGAAGATGAACACTTTCTCTTTCCTTCCTCTTATTTTATTCATCTTTATTTTATTTATTTTGTTTAATTAACCTATTATCTAATATAAAATTGCTATAAATTCAACTTAGTGGAAGTGCATTATTGTTTGGCCGGCAATACTTGTCAATTCAGGTAAATTGACATGCAAACCCAAGCTTTCCCACATTGTGGTTATTTGATCCTTACAAATTGTCTATTATCTTTTCTAAGTCTCTCAACTAGGTCCTTTCGAATTAATTCACATTCCTAAAGCTAATATTAAGCATTTAATTTCATACATTCACTATCGCACATAAATTTATGTAATTAAAACACAAAATTAAATTTTTTTGACTCGGTAATGTGGTCCCGAAATCACATTCCGACTAGGGTCTACTTAGGGTCGTCACATGTTCTATAGCAGCGTTTGTGGAAAAAGCGCCGCTAAAGGTCATGTTCTACAGCGGCATTTTTTATATAAATGCCGCAAAATGTTAGCGGCGTTGTCTTTAACGGCGTTATTCGTGGCGCTTGTAAAAGCATCGCAAATAGTTTTAGGCACTTATATGCGCCGCTATAGGCCTAAAAAAACGCCGCTAAAAACCTGTTTTGCTGTAGTGACATCAACATATCCCAGTGGATGGAGTTGAACTCACATTCCCTTATATCTCCAAAATTGTCCTGAGCTTTAATGCCCTAAATCACAGCACAAAAAGGTGAGTACTCACAAATCCTATGACATGCCAACTATATCCAACGGTCTCAAAGTTAACAAGGCCAAAATATTAACAATTATACATACACATTCACTTATCGTTTTCTACACACTTTCACCGCATGTTCACATTATAAACACAACATCATTATTTTCATTTGGCATGTATAACATACCTTCAATCATCACATTCAAAATAGCCATTACATTCAGATTTCACATGTCATATTATTACATTTGAATACACAATACACAACCCACAGCACACAATCACATATTTCGCAAATTAAATGAGAGGTATAAGAATGCTTACACTCAAAACTTAGAGTAGTGGTTTAGGCTACTCCTAAGCCCTAACTAACAGTATGAATTGTGTGTAATAGAATCGATTCCAAACACTCACCATTCACTATTTCACCAATTCGCCTAGTCGCTGAAAGCCTAAACTAGCTTTTCCTTTCCTTTTTCCTTTCTTGTAGAAGGCTCCAACAATTGTAACGCCCCAAAACCCAGCCTAGAAGTTTAGATCAAATCCTAGAGATTACATTGGCCACCAAAAGTGGTGGAAACAAAAAAAAACTTTAATTCAAACCAATAAAACCTTTTTGTTCATTATGTTTGAAACAATATTAAACTAGCGTCAAACATTCGAAAAGAAAATCCACAGTTTCTAAAGTTCAGTCCAAATAACACCTTACGAAAGTCCAGCATAAAAACTTGTACCACAAATTATATAATCGTTTTACAAACCGACTTAAAATTACCCGAAAAAAACTTATGAGATTCTACTTAAACCGAATCAAACCATATATTTCTGAGACCTTCAATACGCCGAGCCCAGCTTCTAAACACGAAAAGTACCTGAAAAGAAAGACACTATAGAAATGAGCTATGCGAGCTCAGTATGAGTCCGGAAAATGAATAGACGGGAAAAGATGGAGTGACACAACCAATCCTTTAGACAAGCATGTGCATAAAAATATCACTTACGACAGTCTCAATTGGTATGTCAAATACAATATCAAACCACAAAAATGATTTTCCAGTCCTATGAAATAATCAGATTAAATTACATGAAATTACCTATATTGTCGAGAACCATAAGTTCACACAAACAGACAAAATGTTCTGACAAACAGACGTATATTTAGATGCGAACAGATACACAAGTCAAAATCCTACTCGACCAACCAAACACCACTTCGTCCTTCTAGCACACCACATAAGGGCTATGGTAGGCCCATCCACCATGCACACCACATAGAAGCATAATATGTTCATCCACCTAACACAACACAACGTGGAACTATGCCACTTGAGTAACTGTATACAACTGAGCTGATATACGTATAGGATAGTACAGTAAATCGTGGTACAAAAGTATCACAGATAAAACTGCTAAGTTTGTCTTCCTTCTCTTCATAACCAGATCCCAAAATTTTCATGCCATGCAACAATGCACACATTAGGCCAACAATATACAGAAACATACATTAACATTTCCAGTTGAACAGATTCAAATTTGATTACACTTGTATTCTAATATTCAGTTACGAAAATAGTAATAAACTCATACTTATTCATCACATAAATGAGCAATAAAATTAAAGCCCATAAATGCATACATATACACGAACCAACCTAAATCGAGTTCTAAACACACTTACCGAGGCTTGAGCGAGGGTCGAATTACACAGAAACATAAAACAAACAGTTTATGACTCAAAACAAAAATTCTGCAAAATAGGGCCACATGGCCTTGTGCCCCAGCTATGTGGAGGCCTACACGCCCATGTAAAGGCCACACATGCCTGTGTGGAGGGGACACACGCCCGTGTGAGAAGCCCGTGTAACTCACTGTCCAAAAATGCCAAAAATAAAGAGCAGAGGCGACACGGCCGTGTGGAGATCTCACACGCCCGTGTGGCCAAACCGTGTGGCACCAAAATTTGCCCTAAAACCTTAAATTCCAAATTTCACACGCCCGTATGGCCACCCGTGTGGTCACGAAACCATACCAAAATAGCCTAAAATTCATGCTTTTGATGTCGAAACGATCCCCAACCCTTGGTAACCCAGAATTATGCCAAAACATACAAAATTTCATGCACTTCAGAAACAATATGTGTGACACCCCTAATTTGACCCTAGTCGGAAAGTGGTTTCGGGACCACGAAACCGAGTTATAAAAAAAATAATTAACAGTCATATTCGATGCTTATTATATGTGAATATGAATGTGTGGAAGTTTCATACTTTAATTTTATCATTTGTATGCGAAATTAGTAAATAGGACATATGTGAGAAAATTTAGAAATGTGTTAGGCAAATGTTGAAGTAACTTATTAATGCATTTTATAAAAATGCTTGGACTTGCATGTCAAATAACCCCTTTTGCTAGTAGTGGCTGGCCAAGATGATGGACTCATATTAAAATATGTATTAATTTTAGTTAAATGGTTTTATACTTTAAATAAAAATAAGGAAATTTGGTGATGAAAACAAAGTTCTCTCTTTTTTCAACTTGGCCGAATAGAAGAAAGAAAGGAGGGGAGGAATTTCAGTCACTTGAATCTTTAGGGAGGTTAGTATACTGTGTTAAATTTGTGAAATGTTTACTTGTTTTAGGTAAATTATCATGGTTCTTGCTTAGCCCATGCTAAAATTTTCAATAATGATGGGTGAATGGAGCATTCGGTTATGGTTATAAAGGAAGGAATTTTGATTGTTTTATTTGAATTTTGATGATGAATGTGTTGAGGAAAGAAATTGGTCTTTCTAAAAACATGAATGGTTAATGCTTATACTAGTAATAGCCGAAATAAAGATGCTTGATGTCATGAATAAATGTTCTTTATATGTTTTGAATTGAGTAAAATTTGATGTTTAATCACTTAAGGATTCGGCATTGTTTAAGATAATTTATTAAAATGTGAATTTTGAATATTATGAGTATTGGGATGTAAGTATATGTGTGTGCTCGGTCATAGGAGTTTGCTATGAAATTTTGTTTGGTTGAGTGAAGAATGGCCGAATGAACTATAGGCTAGGGTGGATAAATTTTTGTACATAAGTAGTGGGTGTTAAGGTTAGTAGGTTGGCTTAATTCTTGTATTAGAAATCTATTTGAGAAATTAGATAGGCTTTGAATGGTTGAAGTAATGAAATTAGAAACTCATGAACTTGATTTAAATACTTTAAATTTATGGTAGTTAAATGGAATAGAAAGGATCTATTCGGCCATGGAGGTTAAACACATTGTTAAATTGTTGAATATATGCTTTGGTTGTTAATGAATATTCGGTCTTGGTATGAATCTCATTAATAACATTTAGTTATTAGATTTGGTATAAAATACTTATTGAAATGGTGGAATTGGATGACTTACTTATGGATTTTAGTTATGAGAGTCTTTTGTAAGTAGAGCTAGAGGGTTTAAAGGGTGGTGTTTTAAAATAAACATGTATATGGGCCCTATGTATGTACCTTGTAATTTTATTGTAAACTTTTGGTTTAACTTGTATCATATTAATTACTAAAATACTAGCTTGTGTGGAAAATTTTGTGTATGTTTTTATGTGCCGAATGTGAGTTAAAAAAAATGGAGCTCACTATGTGTATCATGGTCAACCTTTGATAACTAATATGTCTTGATTCGTATATTGAGTTAAAAGATTATATATGTTCGATCTAGCCTAAGCTAGGCTTGACTTGTAACATAGTAATGATTGACTGAACGTATATGTGTGAGATAGTGAGGATAATTGTATTTCTTGCTTTGATTAAGTGAAGTATATGAAGTTGATATACTTAATTTACTCAATTGAGCTTAAGAGCACATAGGGACAACTTCGGATAAGGTGAAAGCTAAAGTGACGAAATAGCCGACCCGTAACTACTCAGAAAGATACTAGGTAAGTTCTTAAGTATTTGAGTTTGATTCCTTTGTAAGTTTTAAGTTTTAAAACGGGATGAATATGAATTATGTATATACGTTAAGGTCAATGACTTTTCTAAATGACGGCATATATGATATTATGTTTTAAATATGTGAATGAGAACTTTACAGAGTAAATTGTATAAATCTGCTAGGGACAGCAGCAGTAGCATGTTTTGGAAAAATTACCATAAATTGTGGGAGTTGAGTTAAAGGTTGAATAAATTATGTAATTAAAGCTTGATGCGTCTAGTTTTGTATAAAATAAATCGTGTAAGTAAAGGGGTTACCGATAATGAGATTTTCAAAGTTGTGTGAGATAGAGTCAGAATGGCTCCGAAATCCCTGTTCAGTATTTGGAAAATCATTATAAATCATACAAAAATGATTATAAGATAAAATTATATGATTAGACTCCTTAATGAGTCTAGTTTCAAAAAAATAAACGAAAACATATTTTGAATTCTGTACAATGAGAAATTAAATTCTAAGTGAAGAGTAGTCAGAGTAGTCAAGCAGTAAAATAGGGAAAAATTTAAGAAAAATCTGGTATTGATTGGCGAAACCAAAAATTCTGAAAATTTTTTGGATAAAGGATATACGAGTCTATTTTCATGGAAAATTAACGGGATATAATTTGGAATTTCGTAGCCCCAGTTACAAATAATTTAACGACTGTTGCTCAGGAAAATAACTTGTAGAGAATTTGTGGTTATGTTGTAAACATGGATAAAACTTGTTTTAGTTGCTCATAAGCTATTGATTAAACCCATACGTGAATTCTAAATTGTGATATTATAAAATGATATATGAGTGTTAGATGGATCTTTGATATTAAAATTTGTGAAATTGTAAGTTTATAAGTATTCGAATATGAAATGATGGTATGGCTTGAAATTGAATTATTCATCGGAAAATGATAGATGTAGATTCAGCCAAGACAAAGTGTATACATGAAAGCATATGTGGTATGTGAAGTATATTTGGATAATTCTGATGTGAATACATGAAAATTTATATTTTGATTTAGGATTTTATGTGATGAATGTGAATGTGTATATATGAGATAAGGCTGAATGGCAAATGTGATGAATGTGAACATGCATATATGAGATAAGGCCGAATGGCCAATGTGATGAATGTGAACATGCATATGTATGATAAGGCCGAATGGCCAATGTGATGAATGTGAACATGCGTATGTGTGATAGGCCGAATGGAAAATGTGATGAATGTGAACATGCATATATGTGATAAGGCAGAATGGCCAATGTGATGAACGTGGAAGTGTATATATGTGGTAAAGCCGAATGGCTAATGCGAAATGTGTATGAGATGGATATGAGGTAAAGCCGAATGGATAATGCGAAACGTGTATGAGATGGATATGTGGTAAAGCCAAATGGCTAATGTGAGATATGTATGAGATGTGTATATATATATTGTGGCCAAATGACAAACGGCGGAAGGTGTGTTTTATTAGATATTTGATGAGGTAAATGAAATTACAAATATGATAGTCGATGTGAATGTTGTAACATGTGAATAAATATGCATGAAACTCTATGATGTAAACCTGGGATTAAAGACCAGATGACCATATGTGGTAACTATGTCTGGGTTAAAACCCGCTGACTCATGTGGAGATTTCATCTGAGCTAAAGGTCTCGCTGATAATCCGAGTAGAGTTTAAAGCTATAAGACTTCGCAATAAGAATTACTTATAAATATATTCAATATGAAAGGTTAAACAGGTATGTACTCCAAGTTTATATGTGAGCTTGATTTGAATTAAATCATAAGGTAGTTATGTGATGCATACGTGAGCAATCTATGAGACTATTCCTATGATTATGTGACATCGGATCAGTGTGAGAGGTTATGTGAAATTATACAATATATCTATGTCACATGAGCTCACTTTTATGTGAAAGTTTATCTGCCTATTGTATATGATGAGATGTGCATATTCGGTAAAGGGATGGTATGCCCGAAGGAAGAGTGAAATAAAAATACGAACAACTATGTTATAATTTGATTGTTATCTGTTGACACTGCTTAAAACTTACTAAGCATTGTAATGCTTACTCCGTTTACTTTGTTTCCTCTGTTTTATAGATCTCATTTGGAAGCTACAGACTCGGAGATCGTCAGCAACTAGTCACACTATCATTATCCACTGCTTGTTACTGTTATATTTTGAATTATTTTATGGCATGTATAGAATAGACCAGCGGCCGAAGAATATTTTGGTTAATGTATATAAGCCATGCGAAAATGGCATCTTTTGAATGTGTACTTATAGAAGTTTAAATTTGTATCCTTGACTGTCTTTAGTATTTATCTAAAGGAATGTTCTCAAAAAAAAAAATTACTGTTCTGATATGAGTTTCAAGTCTGGTAATGCCCCTTCACCTATTCTGGCGACGGATACGGGATAGGGGTGTTACAATATGATACTTCAAATAACCAATCTCATAAACACGCAGGACATTATCGAATTGCACCACAATTCTATGCCAAAGTTAAACCGTTCAGAACATACACCTTTGGATGTGATATCAAGCAGCAAAGACCAATCGATTTACCCTCACCAACTGTTTGGTAACCTCAATTCACACATAAACTTAACTATAAGAACTTCAATTAACAAATAATAGAAACAGAAGCAATTCTAACATAAACCCTCATAAACAAAACTTACCTGCTTCACCTCTGATAAAATGAAACACACAAGGACGATTAGTCTTGACAGACAACACGTAACATGAGTGTAAAATGGAAGAAACAAGAAATCAAAAGAATTGAAATTTGGAAAAAACATAAATAAAAAGAGGAACAAAGGGGAAGAAAAAGAAAAAAATGATGAAGAACGTGATTTTATTTTTCTATTTTAAAGGTAACTTCCCCTTTTAAAATAAAATAAAATAACAAAATATCAAAACTTTCAGACACGAGACCTAGAGATACACTAACACACAACTAACCACCAGATCGGTAGGCCCATTCTGAATTAAAACACGAAATTGAACCCAAATGTTCAACCCACTCACTAACCTTAACCACAAACCTCAAAACTTCTAACCTAGATTTTGGGATGTTAAAACTCACCCCTCCTTAACGAAATTTCATTCTCAAAATTTCCAACTAACAGAACAACCGTCTAAACACAAAACGCATCATTACGCTCCCGCTGTGCACTCTGACCTCGAAACACTACCATATCGTACTAAACTTTAAAATTTTTCATACATATTTAGAATACTTAACCATTGAACCAGATCAATTTTCTTTTCCATTATACCCATAAACAGAATGCCATAATCAGAAAGTCAAATCATTCACAAACAATAGCACATAAAGTCAACAATATCACATAACCATACCTGACTCAATGTCGCTGAGGACAGTCCTTAATCCGATGCCCCATGGATCCGCATCTGAGACACGCTCCCGACTTTTTCCAACAGTTGCCCTGATGATGCTTCTTACAATGCCCACAAACTGACACACTAGCGCCACTACTGGAACTTCCCACTATACGCTTATTGACATTTTGCTGAGACCTGACACACTTCACAGATCGAGGCTCCAACCTCGACGGATTATGATACCTTTTCTTCCCACAATTCGCACATCTATCTTGAACCATCTCTCTAGTTCTCTCTAAACTAGCCTCGAAGGCTTTCTCTAACACTTCTCTTACAACCAGAGTCAACGCCTCAGTGCCAACCTCCGTGTCATCATTACTCGAAACTGGCAGAACAACATTGACTTCCAAATCCTAAATAGACACATGTCCCAAAGAAGCCGACGACTCATTGAGAGTCTCACTAAGCTGACCCTCACAGTCTTGCTTTTCACCAGAATCCATATCAAACTTCGAACTAACCTCAAGAATCTACAATACCAAAATCGAACACAAAGATAATGTCTTAACATTATAGTTCTAATATTACAGAATTAATTTGACAAGTTCAGAGTTTCGCACGGACCAACATCGGAGTCTCAAACATTTTATTTTCTCAAAAACTTTTTCGAAACACTATGGTACAATTCTTTTTGGATTTTTTTTAAAACACACATGCACGCACACGGATATGTAAAAACACAGGGCACGTTTTTGCAAATCTGGCTCTGATACCACTATAATGTAACGCCTCAAAACCCGGCCTAAAAGTTTAGACCGAATCCTAGAGGTTACATTGGCCACCAAAAGTGTCGGAAACAAAAATTGTAATTCAAACAAAGACCACCTTTTTGTTCATTATGTTTGAAACAATATTAAACTAGCATCAAACATTCGAAAAGAAAATCCACAGTTTCTAAAGTTCAGTCCAAATAACACCTTACGAAAGTCCGGCATAAAAACTTGTACCATAGTTTACATAATCATTTTACAAACTTACTTAAAATTACCCGAATAAAAATTATGAGGTTCTATATAAACCGAATCAAACCATATCTTTCTGAGACCTCTGGTATGCAGAGTCCAACTCTAAAACACGAAAAGTATCTGAAAGGAAAGACACTAAAGAAATGAGCTACGCGAGCTCAGTGTGAGTCTGAAACATGAACAGACAACAAAAGACAGAGTGACACAACCAATCCTTCAGACAAGCATGTGCAATAAAATATCACTTACGAAAGTCTCAATTGGTATGTCAAATACAATATCAAACCACAGAAATGATTTTATAGTCCTACGCAATAATCAGATCAAATTACATGACATTAACTATATTGTCGAGAACCAGAAGTTCACACAAACAGATAAAATGTTCTGACAAACAGACGTATATTTAGATGCGAATAGATGCACAAGTCAAAATCCCACCCAGCAAACCAAACACCACTTCGTCCATCTAGCACACCACATAAGGACTATGGTAGGCCCATCCACCATGCACACCACATAAAACTATAATAGGTTCATCCACCTAACACACCACAACGTGGAACTATGCCACTTGAGTAATTAGAGACAACTGAGTTGATATACGTATAGGATAGTGCGGTAAACTGTTGTACAAAAGTATCACAGTTAAAACTGCTAAGTTTGTCTTCCTTCTCTTTATAACCGGATCCCAAAATTTTCATGCTATGCAACAATAAACACATTACGCTGAAAATATATAGAAACATACATTAACATTTCCAGTTGAACAGATTCAGATTTGATTACACTTGTATTCTAATATTCAATTATGACAACAATAATAAACTCATACTTATTCATCACTTATACAAGCAATAAAATTAAAGCTCATAAACGCATATATATACACGAACCAACCTAAATCGAGTCCCCAATACACTTACCGAGGCTTGAACGAGGGTCAGATTACACAGAAACATAAAACATAAAGTTTATGACTCAAAATAAAAGTTCTACAAAATAGGGCCACATGGCTGTGTGCCCCTGCCGTGTGAAGGTTTACACGCCCATGTGAAGGCCACACTTGCCCATGTAGAGGGGACACATGCCCTTGTGAGCAACCCGTGAAACTCTCTGTCCAACAATGCCAAAAATAAAGAGTAGAGACGACACGGCCATATGGAGATCTCACATGTTCTTGTGGCCAGACTATGTGGAGATCACACACTGCTCGTGTGGCCAGATCATATGGTATTAAAATTTACCCCAAAACCCTAAATTCCCAATTTCACACGACCGTGTGAGCCACCCATGTGGGGCACACACTTGAGTGGTCACAAAACCACACCAAAACAACCTAAAATTCATGCTTTTGATGTCAAAACAATCCCCAACCAGAATTATACCAAAACATACAGAATTTCATGCACTTTAGAAACAATATGATACTTCAAATAACCAATCTCATAAACACACAATACATTATCAAATTTCACCGCAAATTGATATCAAAGTTAAATCGTTTCAGAACACACACATTAGAACGCGATATCAAGCAGCAAAGGCCAATCGATTCACCCTCAGCAACTGTTTGGTGACCTCAATTTCACACATAAACTTAACTATAAGAACTTCAATTAACAAGTAATAGAAACATAATCAATTCTATCATAAACCCTCATGAACAAAACTTACCCGCTTCACCTCTGATAAAACCAAACACACAAGGACAATCAATCTTGATAGACAACACGTAACGCGAGTGTAAAACGGAAGAAACAAGAAATCAAAAGAACTGAAATTTGGAAAGAACATAAATAAAAAGAGGAACAATGGGGAAGAAAAAGAAAAAAAAATGAAAAAGAACGTGATTTTATTTTTCTATTTTAAATGTAACTTCCTTTTCTAAAATAAAATAAAATAACATAAATATCAAAAAACTCATAGAGATTCGAACAAGAGACCTAAAGATACACTAACACACAACTAACCACCAGACCAGCAGGCCCATTTTGACATTAAAATGCGAAATTGAACCCAAATGTTCAACCCACTCGATGACCTTAACCACAAACCTCAAAACTTCTAACCCCAGATTTTGAGATGCTACAAAAATTTTGTATATTCTCCAAAATTAACCACACAACAAACATAATTAATATTCAGCCAAAAACTCACCTAAAGTAACAAAAAATGCAAGCCTAAGCTAAATTCTCTTGAAACTGAAATTTCATCTAGGTTAGCTGAAACGCAAGAATCTCATCTACTACTCGATCCCATCACATAAAAATAACTCCAAGAATCTAAGAATAATTTTCAACCTTCAAACTACACAAAACTACATAGATTCATGGTTCCAAAAATTTGACATACAATGACCATTTTCATGAAAACTTAATAAAACCTTTGAATTCTTTAATGAAACTTTAGGGAAAGTTTAGAAACCTTATAATCACATCGAAATAAGTTGAAAAAAACTTTGAAAGATTTCTTTCATTCAAAATCTCGAATTTCACCATTAACGACCTAAATTTCAGCATTTATTCAAAACTTTCGATTCAATAGATAACAACTCAATTTAAAAGGCTAGATATCATAAAAAACTAGTAGGAAAGTGAAACATTACATTCGTTGAGAGAAAAATGAATGTTTGATTGAAAATATAAAAAACCCACAAGTTTGAATGATAGAAAAATTAATGATGCTTTTAGTGTTTCTCTTGAAATTCTAGGGAGGTTTAATATTTAGAAGATGAGAAAATTTAAAAGTATTGATGTTTGGAATACCAAATTAAGTGAATGGTGTTTATGAAATCAAGGGACGACAACAAGAGATGGCGGGAAAAGTTTTAGTGATTTTTGATGTAGGTGGGGGAAAGAAATAGTTGAATTTTAAACTTTGATATATTTACCCTTTGTGGTACTCTTAATTTTAACCCCCTTTAAAAATAGTCCACATTTTAAAGTTAAAGGTCTTTTCTAATTCTTTTTCAGAAAATGGTTTAACTTTCAAAAAGCTATAGTCGAAGACATTTCCAGTTTACCATACTTCAAATTCCTAAACACATTTTAAGCTAAAATCCCTAAATTACCCTCAAAACTACTAGGCCCAATTTTTGGGTGTGACAGAAGCATAATTGGTAAATAGCCTCTTAATAGCCATAGATTTTTCTTTCTTAATGTTTCTTACTATTTCTAGAAAAGAACCAGACCAGTTGTTGCCTTACTGATGATAATAACATAGAAAACAAAAAACGAGCAACTTGTTTCCTTCATGTTTTTAACTATTTATAGAAAAGAACCAGACAATTTTTGTATTGCTGATGATAATAACATAGAAAACAAAAAACCAATCAACTTGTGAAAACCTGTTATATACTAGGGCCCAACGTCAAATGTCCATTAGATAGTATAAATGTCAAAGAAAAACACTAGTTTTTTTAGGTTTGAAAACATAGGCTATTTATTTGTTAGAATTCACATATTGCACACATCAGTCTTTCTTAATTAACTCTGCATTCTTATTATTGTTTTTGTCATAGCTTTAAACATATTCCTTTATAATAACTTGACCAATTTATACCTAACTGATCCCTATGGAGACGATCTCACTTATCACTTTATTACTTGATCTGACATGTACACTTGCACAATTCACTTAGCATAGTCACACGCAACAAGTTTTTGGTGTCGTTGTCAGGATCGACAATTTTGTGAAAGTTGGTTACGTTATTTTATTTAATTCCATTAGTTTTATTCAATTTAGTTCTTTTTAATTTCTATAAGTTTGTCGTTAGTGCATGAGTAGAGGTATTCCTACTAACGAATAGTATCATTTTGACCCTGAGATCGAGAGAACTTTGCGAAGAAGGAGAAGAGAAGTGCGTAGCATGGCTAGGGACGGGAATGATCCTAGTTTGAATAATCCATTAAATCCAAATTATCAGGATGTTAATCTTCCTATTCATCATATGATAGATGATCGATACAAGCCAATTCGTGAACATGTTGTGCCAATTTTGGATAAATTGAATCGAGGGATAGTTAGACCGCATATTCAAGCTCAGCATTTTAAATTGAAACCGATGATGTTTCAAGTGTTCCAAATAGTGAGACAGTTCAATAGCTTACCTACTAAAGATCCATGATTGTATTTAAGACTTTTTCTAGAAGTCTATAACTCGTTTAGATAATAAGGTATTCCTATAGACGCCCTGAGACTTAAGTTGTTTCCATATTCCTTGAGAGATCAAGCAAGAGCATGGTTGAATGCTTTGTTGTTGGGGGACAATGGCATCATGGAGTGATCTTTGTTAGAGGTTTTTGCTATGGTATAATCTACCAAACATGAATGCCAAGCTTAGAAATGGTATCATGTCTTTTTGACAATAAGAGGATTAAACATTGTATGAAGCTTGGGAAAGATTTAAAGAACTACTTCAGAAAGGTCTAATGCATGAGTTTGAGCATTGGAAACAAATAGAGAGGTTTTATAATGGTTTGAATACACATACGAGAATGGTAGTTGATGCTCCTACCAATTGTACCTTGTTGGATGAATCTTACAATAAAGCTTATGAGATTTTGGAACAGATTGCCAACAATGATTATCAATATCCCACGCGAGTTGGGATTGGTAGGAGAGCTATTAGCACCATAGAACTTGATCTATTAGCACCATAGAACTTGATGCAATCACTTTATTAACTTCCTAGGTATCATCTTTAACTAATATGATCAAAACAATAAAGAGGGCAACTGCAGTTCAGGAGATGAAATCAATCGAGCCAACGCGTGTTTATTGTGGTGAAGACCATGAGTTTGATGAATGCCCATCAAATCCAGTATATGTGTGTTACATAGGTAATTTCAACTAGAACAATAACCCTTATTCCAACACGTATAATCTAGGGTGGAAGCAACATCCAAACTTTAGTTAGAATAATCAAGGTGCGGAGAATTTAAACAATAATGCAAGACAGAATGCCATCAGTGCATCGTCTAGTTATACTTAACTTATGCCGAAGCAAAATAACCAACATGGTCATACATCGGATTTATCATCATCATCAATTAATGCTTTTTTTAAAGAGTATATGGCCAAGAATGATGCCGTAATTCAAAGTCAAGTTGCATCCATTCAAGCTCTTGAGATTCAAATGGGGAAGATAACAAATGCTTTGAGTTCAAGACCAGAAGAAGCTCTACCAACTGATATTCAGAATTCAATAGCACAAGGGAAAGAGCATTGTAAGGCAATTACTCTAAAAAAGTGGGAACTCAGCTGAATGAAATCGTTAAAGATGTGATGGTAGAATAGGGCAAATTAGATTGCAACAATGGAAAGATTTCAGAAACGTCTGAAAATCACACTGCATTTGGAAAAGCTAAACAATAGAATGTTGCAGAAGAATTAGATCATCTTGCTGATGGAAATGCTATGGCAAAACAGGGTTAGCAACCTGAAGGACAACCACTTCCACCATTTCCTCAGCGATTCCACAATTGTAAACAAGAGGCTCAGTTCAAAAGATTTCTAGATGTCTTTAAACAACTTCACATCAACATACCTTTGGTTGAAGCTTTGGAGCAAATGCCTAATTATGTGAAATTTATGAAATTGTCAAAGAAGCACAGATTAAGAGAATTTGAGATTGTGGTTCTCATTGAAGGGTACACAACGATGTTAACTGATAAATTACTTCCAAAGTTGAAGGACATAGGGAGTTTCACTATCCCATGTTCAATTGGAAATCCATTTATTGGTAAGGCATTATGTGATTTAGGAGCAATTATAAATCTAATGCCTATGTCTATTTTCAAGAAGCTGGGAATTGGGAAAGCAAGACCTACTATGGTTACGTTGCAACTAGCTGATCGATTTTACTTAGATCTGGAAGGTAAAATTGAGGACATATCGGTAAAAGTAGATAAATTTATTTTTCCAGTAGATTTTCTTATTTTAGAATGTGAAGCTGACCATGATGTGCTAATTATTCTTGGAAGACATTTTCTTGGTAGAGGCAGGACTTTAATTGATGTGTAAAAAGGTGAACTAACCATGAGGGTAAATGAACAACAGATCACATTCAATGTAGTCGATGCCTTGAAATATGCTGATGAGAATGAAAAATGACGTGCCATTAATTTGACAGAAACAATAGTGGAGGAAGAGTTCACAAGATTTTGCCACAACAATTTTGATAGTGATGAAGACTCATTTGAGCGAAGTGACATAATAATTTTTGAGGACCTTGGTGAACTTGCAAAAGCCAATCATCTTGTGGATAGACCAAAGAAGAAGTTTGAATTCTTGGATTTATCAAGTTGCTCTTTCAAGCCTCCTAAATCTTCTATAGTGGAACCTCTACAATGGATTTGAAATCTTTGCTGCAAAATTTAAAATATGCTTATTTGGGAGAAAACAATACTTTTTCAGTAGTTATTTCTGTCGAGTTGACACTTGATCAAGAGGTGAGGTTGTTGGAAGTACTTCGACGATCTAAGAAGGCATTGGGATGGACAATTTTTGACATTAAGGGAATCAACCTTGCTACTTGTATGCATAAAATTTTATTGGAAGATTGCCATAGCAACTCCATTGAATAGAAAAGGAGGTTGAATCAAATCATGAAGGAAGTTGTTAAGAAAGAGATCATCAAGTGGCTCAATGTTGGTATTATTTATCTAATCTCTGACAGCTCATGGGTGAGTCCTGTTCAATGTGTGCCTAAGAAAGGAGGTTGTCACATTAATCAATAATGATAATAATGAGCTTATTCCAACTCGTACAGTCACGGGATGGAGAGTATGCATGGATTACCGCAAGCTCAAAAGGCAACTTAGAAGGACCATTTTCCCTTACCATTTATTGACCAAATGTTGGATAGATTAGCTGAGAAAGCTTTCTACTGTTTTTGGATGGTTATTCAAGATATAATCAAATTGCCATAGCTTCAAATGACCAAGAGGAGACAACTTTCACGTGTCCATATGGTACTTTTGCGTTTAGACGAATGCCATTCAGGTTGTGTAATACCTTGACAATCACTCATGGATGAAAAACAAGGGAAGAGAGAGAGGCCGAGGCTTGTGTGAGTAGTGGAGTGAAGCATATTGGGAGAAAAACCCTTGCTTTTATAAAAGAAATGAAGCACCAGGTCTTGTTAGGTGTTTGCAATGTATGGCAAGTTTCACATGTTACCTGCCATTTTTTCAAATTTTGTTTTGGGTAAACTCAATTTTTTATTCTTTTGAAGTATTTGCATAATTTATAAGATTATAGTATTAACGGACATTTGTTATCTCTTTTAATAATATCGTCTCCATTATTTGAATTAGATATATCTTCTTGAATGTACAATGTGTTTTATTGTTGTATCTAACGTTTGTTGGTTATATAAGCAATAATTGTATTAATTTTATTTTCAAATAAGAAATCAATCTTCATTAAATCTTTAATTATCCGATTCTTAATATTGCATGTGTTTTACAAAGAACAATCTTATAATTTATTTAATTTACGGGACTCAAATATAAATTATTGTGTTCATTCATTCATACGCAATTCTTTATGTTACACATATTTGTGAAGATGATCGGATAATTGATTTGATTTTTAGTGTTAAAATACAAACCATAGTTTTCATTTATTCTTATGCAATTCTTCATATTACATGTGTTTTTGTGAAGATGGATATTATAATTTATTTAATTTATGAGATTCAAATATAAATTATTATCGTCATGTATGCATATGTAGTTATGAATATTACTTGTGCTTGTGAAGATCGATCGTATAATTGATTTGATTTTTAGAGTTAAAAAACAAACTATCATCTTCATTTATTCTTTTGCAGTTCTCAATACTATATGCGTTTTGTCAACATCAATCATATAGTTTATTTAATTTGTAGGATTCAAATAGAAATTATTGTCGTCATTCATTCATACATAGTTCTTTAAATTACATGTGTTCGTGCAAACAAATTTCAAATTTTATATAATTTATAGGGTCCAAATACAAATTTGGTACCTATGTTTGACACTTTTTTTTAAAAAAAATTTGGAACCTGTGTTATTTTTTCATCCAATGTGGTACCTATATCTGACCAAAGTTATACATTTTGGTACCTGAATGGAACATTGTTAACTTTTAGTGTTTCATTCGGGTTATAGAGTTGATTTGATGAAAATTAATAATTTAGTTGATAATATTATCAATTGAATTTCATCAAATAAATCGTGAAACCTAAATTAAACAACATCCATCAGACTATATTTGACAAATTAAACAAATAAAAAATCACAACTTATAATATTAAGAATTAACTTTCATCAAATCAACACTAAAATTTGAATAAACACTAAAGAGTTGTCATAGTTACTTTTCAATACAAAAAAATATATAACTTTTGTCAAATATAGGTACCAAATTGGACAAAAAATAACATATGTACCACATTAAAAAAAGTGTCAAACTTGGATACTAAATGATATATTAAACCTTCATAAAATAATAATTTTTAATTGAATAAAAATAACAAGTTAATGCAAAAAATAAATAAAAAAATATTAATTAAATTGTAACAACCTAGTTTAGACCCTAGTCAGAACAGTGGTTTCCGAACCACAAAAAAAAGTAATTGAATGTTATATTCTATGTTTGTTATATGTGAAATATTATATGTGAAAATATCGTGTTTTGATTTCTGGTATTTGGATGTGGAATTAGTTAAAAAGGACTTATTTAAGAAACCTTAGAAATGGGATAGGCAAATGTGTAGTGGCCAAATATTTTATGTTTAGGAGTTTGGGGGACTTGCATGTCAAATAGACCATTTTTGAATGTAAATGGCCGGCCAACACACGCATGTAATAATGTGTTCTCTTGTCTTCATTTTTAATTGGTGGGAATTATGTATAATAAAGATATAAATAAACATTTTATTATAAAATGATTTTTATATATTGAAATAATAAATTTATATTAGTAAGTGGTGATAAAATAAAGTTCCATCGTCTTTTTTTTCATCTTGCCGAAACCATAAGGAAAAGAAAAGAAAAATGGAAGCTAGGACATTCGGCTATGTGAATTTATAGATTAAGGTATGATATCATGTGATTCTTTTGGAATTTTTGTGAAGTTGAGTTTGTTTTGATGCTCATAACATGACCCATGTGTTAATTTTTGAGTTTGTGTTGCAAGAAACATTCGGTTATGTTCTTATATGTCAAATTGATGATGTTCTGTAGTATGTGATTTGAAATGGTTATAGATGAATATGAACTAAGTAAAAATTCTATAAATGGTTAAAATGGACAAAAATCCTAATTTGGCTATTGTGGAGTAAGGTTAAGTTATGTTAAATTTTTCTTTTAACTTAATTGCTAGAGAGTGCTTTATGGATGCCGAATGTAGACTTGAAATGGGAGGTTAATAATTTGTTGTTATTGAGTTAGATATATATATGTACATTCGGTCATGGAAGACTTGAAATGAACTTAATTATTGTTTTAGCTAGATAATAAGATAGACTTGGATAAACTCAATTAATGAAATTTTAAGCTCTTGGATGTAGTTGGGAAAAATTGAAATATTTTAGGGAGTATTCGGTTAAGGTATGGGAAGTGGAATGGAGAGATAAGTCGGTTTGTGCCATTGCCGGATGTACTAAATATTAAAACGTTGTTTAGTTAAATGTAAATTGACATGAAAGGAATTGAGTTGCCATGTATGTGATAGTAGTAAGAGAAAGTAAATTTTGCTTGACTAAAATTAGATGAATGTTCAATTGTTAATATGAAAATGTTGTAACAAGCTAGTCGAATGTAAGAACTAGGAGCAGTCAGCCATGTTACGCGTATAATTCATCAATGATGAAAGTGTCGTATGATATATGTGTTTAAAATAAATAGGAATTGAGTTATGATGAATTTATAAGATAATTGAAATTGTTTAATTGTTTAAATTAAGCTCAAAATCAAAGAGAATCAAGTTCGGATAAGAAGAAAGCGAAGGTTGTCAAGTAGCCAGTCGGAGCTGTTTGTTCGACAATAAGGTAAGTTCTAGGTAATTAACGCTTAGATTACTATGTATGTCTAGATTACACATAACTTCTGAATTGTGAATTTTTATATGTGAATAAATGTTGAATTGATAATGTATTATTGAGCTGATGGTATTGAATAAATATACTATGGGTATGTATATGCACGAATGAAAAGGGCAGCATGGTGTGTGTGAATGAATATATGCACTATGTGTGCGACATTATTACCCGAGCACTATGTGTGCGAGATCGGGTGTAAGGCACTGTGTGTACGAAATGATTTAAAGAATATGATCAAAGCAGGGACTGAAATAGATTTCTAGTTTCTATCATAAGTAATTTAAGAAGATGAAATGTGTATGGAAATATATCCGGGCTAAAGACCCGCAGGCTTCATGCTGGAAATGTATCCGGGCTAAAGACCCGCAGGCTTTGTGCTGGAAATGTATCCGGGCTAAAGACCCGCAGGCTTCGTGCTGGAAATGTATCCGGGCTAAAGACCGCAGGCTTCGTGCTGTTCGTGCTGGAAATGTATCCGGGCTAAAGACCCGCAGGCTTCGTGTTGGAAATGTATCCGGGCTAAAGTCCCGCAGGCTTGTGCTAGTAATAAAATTTCGGGTTTTATACCTAGCAGTCCAAGTGCCGATGAATTTGATAAAAGTATACAATTACAAGATCCTACACTAAGTTGACAAATTGAAAGTGCATTACATATTAAGTTGGCCAGGTACGTATCATGTACTCGTATGCGATTTGATTTGAATTAAATTATAAATATATAAAGTGATGCATCTGTGAATAAGTGTTATGACTATAAATGTGATTGTGATACATTCGGTAAATGTGTGAAGTTATGTGAAGTGATTCTATGTTTATATTCAAATATAAACACTTGGCCCTTGTGGAAAGGTTTGTGGAAGTATATGATTTATTTTTAGGTGATTACGATCATGGAAAATTAAATGTGAATATGATATTGAATTTTATTCGTTCCAATTGAACTAAAGCTGTTAGTGAATCATTTTAATGCCTATGTTATATGAGTTCGATCTTGAATGACATGATATACATGTTTAGATAATTTGAATGCAAGGAATGTGTGAAAGAGCAAATTTGTAATAAATCTGCTTGGGACAGCAACAGTAGCGTGATTTTAGAAAATCACCATAAATTGTGGAAATTGAATTAGAAGCTGAATAAATTATGTAATTAAAGCTTAATGAGTCTAGTTTCTTATAAAAGAAACCTTGTAAGCAAAAGAATTTTAGACAATGAGATATTTGAAGTGGCGTAAGATAGAGTCAAAATGACCTTGAAATCCCCTGTTCTGTTTTTAGAAAATCATTGTAAATTGTACAATGATGATTATAAGATAAAATTTATGTACTTAGACTCCTTAATGAGTCTAGTTTCAAATGAAATAAATGATAACATAATTCGAATTCTGTATAATGAGAAAATTGATTGGTCAAACAGTGAAACAGGGGAAACTTCAATAAAAATCTGGTATTGATTGGTCAAACCAAAAATTCTGAAAATTTGATGGATGGAAGATATGTGAGTCTATTTTCAGGGAAAATTAATGGCACTTGATTTGGAGTTTCTTAGCTCCAGTTATAAATAATTTAGTGACTGTTGCTCAGGAAGACAGCTTGTAGTGAATTTGTGATTTTGTTGCAAACATGGTTAAAACTAGTTAATGAGATGCTTTTCGAGTTCTTATGATCTTATTTGTGAATTGAATATTTGGTTTTAATTGAGTTCAGATTCAAGTGAGATGAATTTGCTAAATATGCATTATGTTCATGGATACTTGGCCAAAATGACAATTACCTAGGAATGATTTCTTGAAAATTTGAAATAATTGATCTATAAGTAAATTAATTGTTTGCATTGCTTAAAACTTACTAAGCATTGAAGCTTACTCCGTGTTCTCTTTTCCATTTCTTATAGGTTTATCCTTTAGGTCGAGTTGGAAGAGCCGGAGATATCATCACACTATCGAGTCATTATGTGAGTTGAGAAGATTGTATATCATCATGGTTTAAGGCATGTATAGGATAGACTATAGGTAAAATGATATTTCGACTTTGTATACATTATAGCCATGCGAAGATGGCTTGCTCATTTTGTTTAGAGAAGCCTTATAATTGAACTAATGTGTTGAAATGTTTTAGTTATAACTTGATAGTAGTTAATTTGTTATTAGATATTCGGCTATGTTTTGATAGTGAGTCATTTTAGAAATTTTATAAGAGCTCTTATGGAAAATTATGAAATAGGTAAAAATTTACCTTAAAATAGATGCTGACAGTAGTAGTGATGTGAATTTGAAAAATCACTGAAAATAGTAAAAATGGAATTAAATAGTGAATAAATTATGTAATCGAATCTTGATGAGTCTATTTTCATATGAAAGAAACGAAACGACCATATGAGCCGTATTTTAGGAGATGTTTAAGTTTTCGTGAAACAGGGCCAGGGCATTTTCTGGATCCCCTGTTCTGATTTTGAAAATTTACCATAAATTAACCAGAGACAATTAGAAGTCATTCTTTATATGTATAGATTTCTTTTTGAGTCTAGTTTCATTAGAAACAAACGGCATAAGTATTGAAGCTCTGTACAGGGAGATATCTAAGTCGTAATGCATGAAGGTCAGAGTAGTCGAACCCTGAAACAGGGGAGACTTTAACTAATAAACTGTACTAAATGGCCTGACCAAAAATTCTAGAAAAAAATTTGTAGATGGACATATGAGTCTAGTTTCAGGAAAACTTTACAGAATCTTTTTTCGAGTTTTGGAACTCGAGATATGATTTTTAAAGTAACTGTGATGCAGTTAGCCAGCTTGTCTGCAAATTTTAAAATGAACTGTGTAAGTAAATGAATGAAGTCACCTCGTGTTCGACTCCGGCAACGGTCTCAGGTACGGGGCGTTACATAAATATTCCTTAATGAATGTCATTTTCAATCTGACCTTATAAATCAAAATCGAAAATATATTCATAAAATTGGCTAATGCTTTATTTTTTTGGAAAAAGAAATTTCTTTTTATAATTTTATTACACTATTAAAATTACATAATATTAAAAAAAACTTTTTTTTAATTGTTGCGTATTGAAGTTAGAATTGATTATTATTATTTTCTTTTTTCCAATCATTTGTAACGTTATTTGGTAACATTTTCTTTTAATTTGTAACATTTAATTGACTATGTGTGGAAATATTATTAGTTGAGTTGTCCAAAATCACATATAGATTTATGAATCCAAAATCACATATTTGGTTATGAATATGTCAAAAAAAAAAAGAAAAAAAAAAGAAAGACATTTATGGTTAAAAAAATACGGATCATTAATTTTAGACACCTTAGTTAATATTGGTTTAAATTTTTATTGTTTGGTGAAATTTTAATTTTAATTTTAATTAATGGATAAAATTAGTTGGTATATTACTATTTAATATATATTAATTTGTATTCTTCTGCTATGCTGAACCAGTTGTCTATTTTGTAACTTTTTTTTATAATATTAGTTTTTGTTTACAACTTTTAATGATGTTTTGAAATAAATTGAAAAAGAAATGTAATTACAAAATATATTTAAAAATATTTAACTAATTTAGAATAAGGTATATTAATGCTATTTTAATTTTAAAAATATTTAATAATAAAATAACACAAAAATAACATACGCAACACATTAAAAAAAGTGTCAAACTTGGATGCTAAATGATATATTAAACCTTCATAAAATTATAATTTTTAATTGAATAAAAAAACAAGTTAATGCCAAAAATAAATAAATAAATATTAATTAAATATTCCTTAATGAATGTTATTTTGAATTTGATCAAATAAATCAAAATCGAAAATATATTCATAAAATTGGCTAATACTTTATTTTTATGGAAAAATAAATTTCTTTTTATAATTTTTTATCACTAATTAAAATTACATAATACTAATTTTTTTTTAAATTGTTGTGTATCCAAGTTAAAATCAATTTTTTTTTTGTTTTTCCAATCATTCTCTCATGTTGTTTTTATATAATTATTTGGAAACATTTTTTTTAAAAATTTCTAACTTTTAATTAGTTGAGTTGTCCAAAATCACATATATGATTATGAATCCAAAATCACATATATGGTTATGTATATGTCCAAAAATAATAAAAAAACATATATGGCTAAGAAAATCTTGGTCATTAATTTTAGACAGCTCAATTAATATTGGTTATTGAAAATTTTTAACTTCATTTTTTAAAAATATATTATCATTTGATTCACTAATATCAAATCATCATATCAAATATTAATCTTTATATAAAGGGTAAATAGTAGATTTAGTTGGGTTGCAAGATAAACCTGCTTAACATATTGCCTAGTTCCCCAAATAAGAAGACCCAAAATTCCAACTGCTTGATCTTCTGTTTCACGTAAACGGAACCATGCAAAATCATAGTCAAAATAATATCTATTTTAAAAAGAAATTAATAAACTTATTACTAAACAAATCATCCACCACCTCTTTTTGTTTTTTATTTTCAGAGTCTTTATCTTCAAAATATTCATCTCTTTAATATTCACTATCACCATCATCATTGTTGTTCTCATCATAGAACAACCACAACAAAAGAAAAAAAATCAAAGCAGAATTAAAAATGGCTTCTTTAAAAATAAAAACAAATATATATGTATATAACTTTATCAGGTCTATAGCCAAGAGGTTACACAACGTTATATTAATGTTGTGTCATATTGTAATCGTACTGTGTATTAATAAAAGTGTTTTCTTTTTTTTTTGTAATTGTAAGTCTCGGTTAAGCCTTAAGTTTTTAAACACTTGGTGCACTTGGGTTAGCTTTTACATATGGTCGGCTCTGCCGTCTGAATGATATATGGTCGACCCTGCCGCCTGAGTATTATAGTGCACTAAGAGGTTTAATAAGTAAAAGTTAACTGACTTCAAAGAGTTGGTGTAACATTAGTTGTAGGTCCTAGGTCTTTTGTAGTGGGTGTGTTGGGCTCATCGAGTTTCCAACAAGTGGTATCAAAGCAAGCAGTCCGGGACCGTCGGCTAGGTACTTACATTGGTTGGCATGGCATTAAGGCACTAAGGGGAAACTTTGCTAGTGCACAATCAGGGACTGTGAAGCTTAGTGGTCCAGGACCACGTTTACTTAACGACAGACGTCAATTACCATAGTGGATCTTGCGGACGCGAGCAACAGAATCAAGAAACTGAATAACCACAACTATGCCTATTGGCAGACTTGTATAAAGTCCTTCCTATAAGGTCAAGATTTGTGGGAAATAGTTGCCGACACTAACACAACTCCTTTACCAACGAAAAAATGTTGAAGCCTTGAGAAATGAAACAATAAGGTCGGAAAGACTTTATTTGTATTGGAAGCCACAATTGAGGAGGACCTATTGGAGCATATTCATGATGATAAGACACTGAAGGCAGCCTGGGAGACTTTGGCGAAATTATTTTTGAAAAAAAAATGAAGCATGCTTCTAGTTCCTAGAAAATGAGCTCATAGGTATCTCATAAGGGAACTTAACCATTTCTCAAAAATCCATTTATTGTGAGATATCTTAACTTACACCAGAGAAGGTGAGTGAGGTAAGGATGAAGAGAATTGTCATCCATAATCTAAGACCTGAGTACAATGGGTTTATGACTGTTGTAAGGGGATGGCCTACTCAACCATCCTTGGTGGAGTTGGAAAATATGTTGGCTAATCAGGAGGCATTAGCCAAACAGATGAGTGGAGTGACCATAAAAGATGAATATGAGGCATTATTCACCAACAAGAAGAAGGGTACGTCTCGAAGATAAGGAATGGCAAAGGAAAGGTGGACACAATAAGGCAAGCTTCATCCAAAAGAGAGAAGTAACACTTCAGGGGGAGCTCGACGTGGAAGAGAAGATTATCGCCAACATGGGAAGAATGATAGAAGACAAAGTGGTGAGTATTTCAATTGTGGCAAGAAAGTCCATTTTGCTCGTAAGTGTAGATTCCTTAGGAGGCAGACTTGTAACGCCCCGCATCCGAGACCGTTGCCGGAGTCGAACACGAGGTGTTAACGAACTTAATTCATTTATTTACACAGTTCATTTTAAAATTTTTAGACAAGCTGGCTAACTGTGTCACTGTCACCTTAAAAATCATATCTCGAGTTCCAGAACTCTAAAATTGATTCCGTAAATTTTCCCTGAAACTAGACTCATATATCCATCTACAGATTTTTTTCTAGAATTTTTGGTCGGGCCAATTAGTACAGTTTAGTAGTTAAAGTCTCCCCTGTCTTAGGGTTTGACTACTCTGACCTTTATGCATTACGACTTAGATATCTCCCTGTACAGGGCTTCAATACATATTCCGTTTGTTTCTAATGAAACTAGACTCAAAAAGGAATCTGTACATATAAATCATGACTTCTAATTATTTCTAGTTAATTTATGGTAAATTTCCAAAGTTAGAACAGGGGATCCAGTAACCGTTCTGGTCCTGTTTCACGAAAACTTAAACATCTCATAAAATACGGCTCATATGGTTGTTTCGCTTCTTCCATATGAAAATAGACTCATCAAGGTTCGATTATATAATTTATTCATTATTTAATTACATTCCTACTATTGTTAGTGAATTTTCAAACTCACATCACTGCTGCTGTCAGCATCTATTTTAAGGTAAATTTCACCTATTTCATAGTTTCCATGATTCAACTAGCCATTGGACATACATAGCACCAAATATGATCGTGATTAACCATTCCAATGGCTAATCATTGCCAAGCATTTCCACACCTCTCAATAACCATATATATACAAAATGAATTTAATACTATGCTCAAAATATTTAAGCCATTTTCGCATGGCTATCCGAATATATACACATTACCAAAGGTACTTGATTAACAACAAAGGTTAGTCCTATACATGCCATTATCAACGTTTAACTAAAAGAGTACCAAAAGGGCTTAGATAGTGTGGACGACTTCGACTTCGACAATCCCGAGTCCGATAGCTGACGAACAAAAATCTATAAAACAGAGAATTAAAGAAACGGAATAAGCATTTAATGCTTAGTAAGTTTTGAGTAATGAAATTATTTACGACTAAAGTATAGCGTTCATATGACTAAATGAATAATTTCATATATGCACATTCTCAAAATCATAATTACTTCACGCTTCAACCAATATATTCATACACAGGGTATCAAACCTAACTAGAGGCCGGAAGCTCGTTAATCAATTGAGCGAGTACTATTTGAAAGGAGTCAACCTTTCCGATGCATATACGAAACATACCTTATCGTTTGTATTTTATGAGCGTATTAATTGAAATTATTACAGTAAGATCGCTCGCTTCCAAACCCAAGTATCTTCGGGATTTAGCCGGATATAGCAACTCGCACAAATGCCTTCGGGTCTTAGCCTGGATATAGTCACTAGCATAAATGCCTTCGGGACTTAGCCCGGATATAGTCACTAGCACAGATGCCTTTGAGACTTAGCCTGGGTATAGCAACTACTCGCACAAATGCCTTCGGGACTTAGCCCGGATATAGTAACTTGCACAAATGCCTTCGAGACTTAGCCCGGATATCATTCGAATAATCAAGCACATATACCAATAAATCATGACACATCCATATTTCATTATCATAACTAGAATTCAAACACAAGACGCTTATCAACCATTACCATTTTCGGCTCAATAGCCACATACAAAGAGCATGATTTTGATTTGCTTTATAACATGATCTCTATACACATTCGGCTACCCGTCATAGGTATAAACTAATCACCTCAATATACAATTCAAGTAGAATCATTATATCACCGTTTATTTGTTATGCTTATATGTCATGACTTAATCAAATCATAAACTAAGTTTCATTACTCGAAAACTTACCTCGGATGTTGTCGAACGATTTCGATGGCTATTCGATCACTTTTTCCTTTCCCTTATCCAACTTTGATCCTCTAGGATCTTGAGTTAAATCAAACAATTTACTTCCCAAATCAAACATAGTCATACGACATCCATATACATTTTATACTAGCCGAAATGTACCATCAAGATATACTTTACTCAAATAATTTACCTTGGCCGAACATGTATAATGTTTTGTAGCTTAATAAATTTAACATACACTATGTATTTATAATATTTGTGCAGCCAATTATCCATGGTCATACACACACACAATCAAAAATAAATACCAAAATTTTCATATCCTTTATGCCCTACGCCGAATACACTTGTCATGTTCACCTACATTTTTCAAGTACAACATTCTCATATTCGGCATTAGTATCAAGCATAATAGCCAATTCTTCCCACCTTGAATCTATGCATCTATTTAATCATAGTTTGTTCAAGCACTCATACAACAAGATACATCCAATTTAACAAGAAACAAAAACCTTATTTCTCCATAGCTACTATGGCCGAAAGTTCTAGGCATCTCAATACCGAAATTTTTAACATGGGTTGCCTAAAGAACTTGGTGATGAGTTCAAATTAATCTAACATTTCAAGCAACTTAACACATCCATATAACTAAGAATTCTAAGTTTAAACACAATACAACATTTTAGCACCATGGCCGAATACTTCATGAAGTTGTCAAGATCTTAATGTGTTCCAATCCTTTTTATTAAGCACTCAAACTCAATCATCTTCATGCCTCATCACCACAACATCAAACACCAACCAAGAAGACAACACCCATGGCCGAGTATCATCTCCATCAAATACCAAAAAGAATTTAAACCATGGGCTAGGTAGAATTCAAACTAACATCTAAAAATATGCATGAACTTCATGGAATAACATCAAACATACCTCTTCCTAAACATCAACCAGCCGAACATGAAGCAAGAGAATCCTCTTCTTCTTCCTTCCTCAAGTCACGGCAATGGGGGAGCATGGATGAGACAACTTTGTTTTCATCACCCCTCCCTTTTCATTACTTTATTACAACCTTTTATTTTATTATTTCTAACATAAAACATTAACACAAAATGTTTATAATATGCTTTAACCCATAGCATGGCCGGCCACCATCTAGATTTTGGTCAATTTGACATGCAAACCTATCATTTTTATAACATGCATTAATAGGTCCTTATAGATTAACCTATCACCTTTTAAAAGTGTCACACATAAGTCCTATTAATTAAATTCACATGCAATCGACTAAATCGAAGCTTAAAACTTTCACACATTCATATTCACATATTTTAGACAATAAATATCATATTCAAATACTTCGGTGACTCGGTTTAGCGGTCCCGAAACCACTTTCCGACTAGGGTCAATTTAGGGCTGTCAGAAGACTTTTCAAGGAAATATGACCACCACAAGAGTGGAGAATAAATAGGTCATGCTGGAAGCATCCATTAGTAAGGAAGAATGGGATGCAGAAGCTGGATTTTCTATGGGAGTGAATCAAGAAGAGTTGAAGGAAAACATGGAGGAATCAGCTCTTGCAACAACCATGGAGTCAAAGATAGATTACAAGTAGGATTGGATCATTGGTTCCGGGTGCTCCAATCATATGAACAATGACGAGAAGAAGTTGTAAGACATGGTTGAGTACAAAGGAAGGAGAGTGGTGCTGATAGCTAACAATTCAAAATTGTCTATTTCTTACATTTGGAAGACAACACTTGCAATGTGTGGCTCTCAGCAACTCTAACTTAAGAAGGTTTATCTTGTCCCTGGCTTAAAAAAGAATTTGCTGTCAGTACCTCAATTGACACCAGTAAGGAATTATGTGCTCTTTGGGCCTAAAGATCTTAATGTGTTCCAAAAAGTGAAGGTGATCGGTACTCCTATTATGAAAGGAAGAAAAATAGAGTCAATTTATGTGTAATCTATACAGTTAGCATATGTGGACGAGACCCAGAAGAATGAAACGATTGATGAAAAATAGAGTCAGTTTATGTGTAATCTATAGAGTCAGCATATGTGGACAAGACCCAGAAGAATGAAACGACTGATCTTTGGTATGAGCGTCCTAGATATGTAAGCTACAACAAGCTGAATGAAATAATGAAAAATGACATATTAAGAAGACTTACTCAAGTAGACATCTGAACAGATATAGTTTGTGCTGGATGTTAATTTGTCAAGGCTCACCAATTGGAATTCAAGGAGTCAAAGCATCTGTCCAAGACACGAATGGAACTCATATGCTTTTATGTTTTTGGCCCAGTGAAGCAATCATCACTTGGAGGTATGAAGTATATGGTGACATTTATCAATGACTTCTCAAGGTACGTGTGGGTTTACTTTATGAAGGAAAAGTCAAATACTTTTATGAAGTTCAAGGAGTTTAAGAAGAAGATAGATAGTGAAATCAATAAGAAAATTCAATGTTTACCCACTGATAATGGGAGATAATATCTATCTACTAAGTTCACTATCTATATTGGAAAACACAAAATCATATGATAATTAACTTGCCCCAATACTCTACAAAAAATGGAGTGGCAGAGCGCAAGAATCATCACCTTACTAAAACTTGTCAAAGCATGCTTCATGTCCAATTTATACTAGGAAGATTCTCGGCCGAGTGTATAAGAACAATAGCCTATGTGATTAATAGGCTACCACAAGCGAGGCTAGGACTTGTCTCATCGTATGAGATATTATGGAAGATCAAGCCAGTTCTCAGCCTTCTCAAGGTATTTGGTTTTGTATGCTACGTTCATACCACATCACCTAAGGAGCAAATTTGACTAAAAGGTAATTTGGTGCATCTTCGTTGGCTATGATGATGTACGAAAAGGTTGGAGATATTATGACCCAACCACTAGAAAGTGCCACACTTTAAGAAATTTGGTGTTTGATGAAACTACTTCATGGTGGTCACCTTAGAAGATCGAGCTTCCAGAATCTCATGGCTTAGAAGAGGTTCTAAAAGAAAATAAAGAAGGTAAAGAGCAAGCATCAAATCTATGAACATTCTAGTTATTAGATATTTGTGAAATTAATGGTAAGGATGTTGACATGTGTCAACAATCTAACGTCACTAAACTTTATAAATAGGGGTAGGAACTTTCATTCCTATAATGATGAAAAAGAGAGAAGTGTGTGTCATATTGTAATTTTATTATGTATTAATAAAAGTGTTTTCTTCTCTTATGATTGTAAGTATCGATTAAGCTTTAAGTTTTTAAAGACGTGGTGCACTTGGGTTAGCTTTTATATATGGTCGGCTCTGTTGCCTGAATGATATATAGTCAGCTCTGTTGCCTGAATGATATATGTTCGGCTCTGTCACCTGAATGATATATCGTTAGCTCTGTCGCCTGAATGATATATGGTCAGCTTTGTCACCTGAATGATATATGGTCGGCCCTACTGCTTCAGTATTATAGTGCACTAAGAGGTTAAAAAATAAAAGGTTAACCGACTTTAAAGAGTTGGTGTAGCATTAATTGTAGGTCTTAGGTCCTCTGTAGTGGGTATGTTGGGCTCATCCAATTTCCAAAAAATGTTTTTGAAAGCATATATACAATGTTATATGAAGAAAAAAAAGGATATGTATATGTATATGATATACCTATTGACGAGGAATTGAGGTTGTGGAAGGAGCATATTAAGGTTTGGCCTACGCATGTGGTTTGCATTTGAGTGTTGCTGCTACTCTTGAGGAGAATTCCCCTCCTCACTATTGGCTGGTAACTCATCCATGGATGAAAAACAATAGTAGATTTTTTTTCGTTTTTCCAATCATTTGTAATGTTATTTGATAACGTTTTTGTTTAATAGTTATTTGGTAACATTTTTTTAATTTGTAACATTTAATTGGCTATATATGGAAATATTATTAGTTGAGTTGTCCAAAATCACATATATGGTTATGAATATGTCTAAACAAAAAAAATACATATATCGTTAAGAAAATCTAGGTCATTAATTTAGACACCTCAGTTAATACTAGTTCAAATTTTTATTGTTTTGTGAAATATTAATTTTAATTTTAATTAATGGGTCAAAATTAGTTTGCATATTACTATATATTATATATTAGTTTTTTTGTGCGATATTAAATTTGTTATTATATTTAAAAATATTTAACTAATTTAGAATAAGGTATATTAATGCTATTTTAATTTTATCCTCTTTTAATGTGTAAAAAAAACTATAATGTGAACATGATTATTTATTCCCTTTTTTTATCCTCTTTGCTATAGTTTGTGTATATATATTAGAAATATTTTAGGGCAAAAGCTTAATATTTTTCTTTTTTAAAAAAATAACAAGGTTTTTTTAACAATAAAATATTGGAGGAAGGGGATGAGAGATGACAGGGTTTAAACCCGCGTCATTTAGGTACAAATGAAATTACTAACCACTAACAAGTCTAAGTTTTGTCTTTAGTCTCTAGGAACCAAGTTTAACTATAATCTTTTGTTAGTTAAAAATGATAAAGAATTCTAAATTGCTTAGAAAAGATAGAGTAAAAGGATTTTGTTCCTACGTTGCTGGAACACCAGTACGCCCCGTGATGCAGTGGAAAAGTTTTTTGATAATCACAGCCCATGGATTCATGTATGAGGAGACAATCACTCATCCAGTTGTTGTATCATGGGAGACAATCGTCTGATGTTTCTCTGGCACAAAAGGAATGGTCGAATCTGTCTTAAGGAGACTATATTCCATAGGCCTCAACTCTGGATTGATTTCCAACCTATTTATAATAAACATTTGTTTTAAATAATATTTTACTTATTATTCCTATTTTGATCTTGTGATTTATTTGATTTAAATTAATATACTTAAATATTTTTATTACTGTGTATTTGCTAACTATTGTGCAACAACTTGATTAGTCTTATCCAATGACCTTGTCATGAGTGTGTTACCCTCATAGGATATCCTTAATATCTTTGGGATAATATCCATTCTCCCAATACGATCTTATTTTGTCCCATAGTAATCATTACATCTTCCTCCATGAAAAGCCAATCACTATCAAATAGTAATCAAGTCATTCATCACAAAGTCGAATAACCTTGGCCATGTTTACTTTTCATCAACTATGTAAGCCGAAGAAAGGATATCAATTACTCATGTCTTGGGCTATGAATTCCACTATCATGAATAGCGCTACATACTACAGAATTTGAACACTCAATGCACCATCTTTCGATTGATTATCTATTCGAATTCAAGCTTTTACTTACATTAAAGTGTATGCGTCACACATACATAGTTTGTCATCCACTTAGGATTTAAGTATCTGATAAATAATAAAACTATCATATTTTAATCTCATTCTTAATGCGTTTTTGGATTATTATTTATGCAAATTGGTGAATTTGATGCTCCTAATCCTTTGAATTCATGTTCCTATACTTAGGTTAGTATTTGAGAGCAAAAAGAGCAAAAAACAAGCAAAAATTAGACAAAAAGAGCAGATTTCAGGAGCCACATGGATAGGCCTTCCCACATAGGCTGGACACATGCCCATGTGAGCCACACGGCCTGGATACACGACAATGTGCTAGCCCATGTCGATTTCGCAACTTGCTTCCCAAACACTCAGAAAAATACAATTTTTATGCTTTTGAGCATTATGAAGGCTATAAATACCAAATAGAAGAAGAGATATAGAACCATCAAAGAATATTGAAAAAAACAACTCGAAGAACACCATAGAAGCCAACTCTGAAGCAGATTTCCATCAAAATCGAATACCTCCTTTTAATTTCTTTTGATTTTTATGAGTTTCTTTGTTTCTTGTGGTTTTTCTGACTTTGAGATGTTTTTTATTCAGAATTATGAAGTAATTCTCTAGATACCTAGGGAAGATGAAACCTATGATGAATCCTATTATTTAATTTTTGTTTTATGCGATAAATACTTGATTCTTATTCTCAAACATGTGGGCTGATTTCTTGTTTTAATATTTTCGGGATATTAATTCATGTTTAATATGCTTAATTTAGTGGAGAAAAAGTATCTGTTTAAGAGTAGATCTAGCATAATTGAGTGGAGTTGCATGCAATCCTAAAAATAGGACAACATAAATCTTCCAGATTAGTGTCAAATCTAATAAGGGAATCCATAGATCGAGTTAATGTGACAATAAGGGTTTTAATTAGAAAGAGATTTCAATCAATCAAACTAGAGTCAGTTGCTTTTACTCTCAAAAGAGATATTAGCATAATTTAGGGATTTCTACGGAAAAAGATACCAAGTGAGTAAATCTTTTAACTCAGATTCATAATAATAGATGAAGTTTAGGTGGATTCTTTCCTACATATTGTCTCTCTCATTGGTTATTATTTGATTATTTTGCTATTTCATTCTCTGTTGAATCCTTAGTTAAATTAGTTTAGTACTTTTAGTTTAAAACCCATCACTCCAAATTGTCAGTTAAATAATAGAAAAATAGTAATTACTAATACTTTTAGTTCTCGTGGATATGATATCTCTACTCACCATAACTATACTATTTATCGATAGGTGCACTTGCCTTTGTCGTATTTTTAGTTAGTCACGTGAGACATATCAAGTTTTTGGCTTCGTTGTCGGGGATTAAAATATTAGGAACACTTTGTTTTTATTAATTTAGCCATTTTTACTTTTATGTTTTATTTAACTTTTACATTCTAATTATTCTTTTGTTTGCTTTTGGCAGGCTCTTTTAGTTTATGAGTGGAAGAAACCTAAAGGGACCATTACTTTTTGATAGCGAGGTTGAAAGTACTGCTCGTAAAAATCATAGAGTCAATAAAATTTAGTAGACGAGCAAGAGGAAAACATTATTACTGAGGAGATGGGGTGATAATCAGAATATTGGGCTACCTCTTATAGCTGCTGCAGCTCTTGTTCCTCGTATTATGTACAATTATGCCAAACCCACTCTGACTGGTTCTGAATCGAGTATTGCGTGACCTACCATTGCTACAAATAATTTAGAATTGAAGCCAAACACAATTCAAATGGTATAACAGTATATCCAGTTCAATGGTTTGCAAGACAAAGATCCAAATACTCATTTGGCCAACTTTCTGGAAATTTGTGACACTTTCAAGATTAATGGTGCCATTGATGGCGCTATTCATTTACGGTTGTTCCCTTTCTTATTGAGGAACAAAGCAAAATAGTGGTTAAACTCTTTACCACGAGGTTCTATCACTACATGGGCTCAAATGACCGAGAAATTTCTAGTAAAGTAATTCCCATCGGCTAGGACAACCAAGTTGAGGAATGACATCTCTTCCTTTGTTCAGATCGATGTAGAGACTTTATATGATGCATGGGAGAGATACAAAGATCTATTGAGGCGGTGCCCTCATCATGGGTTACCTTTATAGTTACAAGTTTAAACCTTCTATGAATCCCTTGACTAGGCAGTTAATTGATGTAGTAGCTGGTGGAAATCTAAACAATAAAACACCTGAAGTAGCTTATAAGTTTATAAACGAGATGACGCTAAATAATTATCAATGCCAAGTCATGAGGATAAAACTGATGAAAGCAGCCAGTGTTTTTAATTTAGATGCAGTCACCATGTTATCAAACCAAGTAGAAGTCCTAAATAAGAAAATTGATGATTTATATCTTTTTATGCAGGTACAGAGAATGAACAAGTCAATTATATAGGTAACAATTCTAGACCTCAAAATAACCCTTATAGTAATAACTATAATGCAGGTTGGAGGAACCATCCTAATTTCTCTTAGGATGGTCAAGGAAATTGTAATGCCCTAAAAATCTGGTATTTATGTACCTGTATTGATTTGATACAATTGAGTATCTACTTCAGTGGTTAAGTGTTCTGGATGTGTATGTGAGGTCTCAAGTTCAAGCTCTAGCTTGGGCAAATTTTTGTATTTTAATGAGTAAAGCCTGAACTTGGTCCATTAGGCTTATATTTTATTATTTGTAATTTCATTTCAGAATGGGCCTGCTGGTCTGGTGGTTAAGTGGAGTGTTAGTGTGAGGGAGGTCCTATGTTCGAGTCCTTGCGTGGGCATTATTTTTGCTCGTTCGTTCCGAAGAGTTTAAGTTGGACTAAAAATCTAAGTAGTTGGAAGTGGTGGGTTAGTGGAGTGATTTGGGGGAAAGAGATGGTTATCAGAATATTTTGGGTATTTTCTCCTTCCCAAAAGCCCCCTACCGAAATTCTTTCCCTTTTTGTTGCTGAATCTTCTTCTTTTCTTTTGCTATCATTTTTTTCTGAAAAGTTCTTGCATCCCATTATTTCGATCCGTTGTTCGTATTTTTGGTAAGTACGGTTAGTGTATTATTATTATTGGAATGATGAATCGTATTTTATTGAGTTTCAATTGGTGTTTAGGAGGCAATCAAAGGGCTAGAGATTCTTAATTGATGGTTTAAGTGTGCAGAATTTTCATTGGGCGATCGGAGGTAACGTTGTTGTTAGTTTAGCATTCGGTTATCTTGTGCGTTTTCGTTGAGTATGACCATAAGTGACTAAATTGGTGAGTGATTGGTCAAATTTAGGTTCTGATGGTGTTGAAGTTGCGTGGGCTGCGAAATCGAAACAATTGTGTACTCGAAACACAGAAAACGAGAAATAGCGAAAGTCAAAAAATGAATCTGTCGACGCCACACGGGCGTGTGGGCTAACATGGGCGTATGAAATTCTGGGGCAGGCCATGTGATCCACACTACCAAGGCCAATTTGGGCCGTGTGGGCCACACAGGCGTGTGGGCCCAAACGGGCAGGCCACATGGGCATGTGAACCCATTTCTTTGAAATGATCTGTAAGGTTGCACGGGTCACCCAAGTTGACTTTGGACCTATTGTAGGGTCAGTAAGCGCTACTTAGACCCCTTATTGAGTGTTCTGACTGTCTGATTTCTGTATCGAGCATGAACTGAGATATCTGAACTGAATGTATGATCTGATAAATTGCATATTAGCATGCCATTTTTGTATGTTGCATTGCATCAGGGTTAGGATGATGTTATTGGGAGGAAGTATTCTGAAAGGCTCTTAAGCCTAATTTTTGGCAGCTCAACTGTAATTATCTGATTATGTGTCGTATTTTGGTACAGCATGGTGTGTAAGGATGGGTGGGTCAATTTTATCCTCACATGGTGTGTAGGGTTAGATGGAGATGGTGTGTAGAGGTTAATAGGTAGGATTCTGATATTCTGTCTGCATACTATATCTAACATGGGCTAAGCCCCTAAGTTGTATCCGATTCTGTATTTGATGGACTAAGGCCCTAACTGATTCTGTAAAGGGCTCCGGCCCCAGACTGTTTATTTATGGCACCTGATGTGTATTCTGTATGTGTGATTTTTGTGGGGATTACACACTGAGTTTGCAGAAACTCACCCTTTTTCTGTTTAATCTGTGTAGGTAATCCCCAGACTTGACGGATTGGTGCAGCGGAGGGCTCAACGATGACCACCACTATTGAACTGCTTATTTACAATTTTTGCAGTTATATCGCTTAATTCTTGTTGGTATTTTATGTATGATGGACTTTGGGACTGTTTGGTTTTAACTGTTGATTATGGATTTATAAGCTGTAACGCAATAAAGTATGATTTTCCTAAATTAAATTAAGATTTTTTTATAAATGAAATGATTTTTTTAAAATTATTTGGGTTTCAAAAGCTTCCGCACAAAAGAAATGTTTTAAATCAAATCAATTAGAACACGATTTCTTGAACTACGTAGAAGTTGACAATTGGAACAGTTTGAAGGTCAATGCATTTTTCAAAGACACTCTTATGTGACATAGCCAAATTCGACCATAAAGTCCAGGCTGGGTTTGGGGTGTTACATTTAGTGGTGTCAGAGCCAGGTTTCAAAACTCAGCTGTGGATTTGGTTTTTTTTAAAAGAAATGATTTGTAAATACTTTGAAATATTTTTAGAATAAGTATGTGGTACACTGAGTCTGCAGCGCCGATCTTGTAAGTTCTTGAAACTCTATTTAGAATTGTCTGAAAGTATGATTAGAGTATACTGAAACTACTTTAGGTAGTATATTACACTGAAAACACTCTAGGTAGTGTAAACTAAAAACTGTAGTGAGACTACTACTGCGATAACCGACTCTGAACATTTTGATATTGTACTGCATAAAATATCTGTTAATAAAATATCAGAACTGTTAACTAATGCATAAAACTATTAATACAGATAAATTATAAAATTTACGATGAGCGTATGTAGTACTCGTGGACGGGGTACTAGAGGTCGTGGTAGAGGTCGTAGAGGAGCTCAAGCAAGGTCCTCATCATCTGGGAATCTGCCTAACTTAGATAATAGTAAGACACCGGTATCACCTGTAACAGAGACTAGGTCATGAGATCGTGCGGTTGGGGATGACGCACTATCCCAAGCCATGCTACAGATTTTAGAGAGGGTCGCTGGGCCTAACACTAGATCTGAGGGCCGAGGGTCGATTACAGAATGACTCCGGTCCAATAGGGCTGAGTAATTCAGGGGTGTCACTAGAGTCACCCCGAACGTGGCTGAGTATTGAATGGAGGCCATGGAAAGAATTATGGATGACTTGGACTGTACTGCTGAGCAAAAGCTTAAAAGGGGCTATTTCACTACTTCGCGATGAGGCATATCAATGGTGGTTGACCGTTAAGGAGGGCACTCAGCCCGAATGACTGACCTGGGATGTTTTTGAGATGGCCTCCCAGGGTAAATATGTGGAGGCTAGTTATATCGACGCTAGGAGGCGGGAGTTCCTTAATCTCACTCAAGGAGATCGTTCAGTGGCCGAGTATGAGGCTGAATTCTTGAGGTTGAGCCGTTATGTGCAAGGCATAGTGGTGACCAAGTATGAGCACTGTGTCAGGTTTGAGGATAGTCTCAAGGATAGTTTGCGAGTTCTGATAGCTCCGTAGAGGGAGCATGATTTTTCTGCTTTGGTTGAGAAGGTGAAGATCGCTGAGGAAGTAAAGCGCACTGAGCGCTAAAATCAGGACAGGGGAAAGACTAAGAGGGATTTGGAGCCCTAGAATTCTAGGATGAGGCTTAAGAAAAAGGCCAGATCTGATGGGCCAGTGAGAGTTGGGCCTCTTACTACAGCTACTAGGGTGGCGCTTTGTGGACACTGTGGTAGACGCCATCCGGGCGAGTGTTGGAGGACTACTGGGGCATGTCCGAGATATGGGTCCATTGAGCATCGTGTTAGAGATTATCCATTAAGAACTGATCAGATGCAAGCTCCGATTACAGGGACTGCACAACCGTCGAAGGTAGTTCAGCCACTTAGGGGCCGGGGTTAGGCTAGGGATGGTAACGGCATGGGCCAAGGATAGAGAGCACCGGGCAGAGGTGCTAGACCGACTAAGGTGAGGCAGCTTGCTTTGGTCTATGCTGCTTGTCATCGTGAGGATAGAGATGCTCCGGACGTCATTACGGGTACATTTTTAAATTATAATGTACCTTATTTTGCACTGATAGACATAGGCTCTACACACTCATATGTAGCTGGTATTGTTTCTGAAACCTTGGGGATTCCACTCGAGAGTACTAATAGTGAGGTAACTGTGTTAAGTCCTTTGGAGCAATCTATCCAGGTTAGTAGATTGTATAGAGATGTTCCGCTAGAGGTCCAAGGGATAGTATTTCTGGCTAATCTAATAGAGCTTCCGTTTGGGGAGTTCAATCTGATTTTGCGAATGGACTGGCTGGTTAAACACCGAGTAAGTCTCGATTGTGCGACGAAAAGGGTTGCCTTGAGGACTAAAGAGGACAGTGAGGTGGTGGTGATTGGAGAATGATGAGACTATTTGACTAATGTGATCTCAGCTTTGGTAGCGAAAAAGTTGGTTCAAAAAGGATGTAAGGCATTATTGGCCTACATCAGTGTTTCTGATTCTAGGGACTCTTCGGTTAAGGACATCAAAACCGTGAGGGACTTTCCAAATGTATTTCCTGAGGAACTACCAGGGTTGCCCTCGAGCTGTGAGTTAGAGTTTAGGATTGAGCTAATTCTGGGTTCAGCTCCGACATCTATCACCCCTTACCGAATGACACCGAAAGAGCTTATAGAGTTTAAGGCTCAGATTTAAGAACTGTTAGACCGTGGGTTCATTTGTCCCAGTGCGTCTCTATGGGGAGCACTTGTTCTATTTGTAAAGAAGAAAGATGGGTCAATGAGGATATGCATCGATTATCGACAGTTGAACAAGCTAACGATCAAGAATAAATACCCATTTTCGAGAATAGATGATTTATTCTATCAGTTCAGAGGGGCTTCTGTGTTTTTTAAGATCGATCTACGACCAAGATATCATCAGTTGAGCGTAGAGCAGGCTGACGTGCATAAGACGACATTTAGAACGCGGTATGGACATTACGAGTTTGGTTTGACTAATGCACTAGCGGCATTTATGGACTTGATGAACCGAGTGTTCCAACCTTATTTGTACTAATTCATGGTGGTGTTCATCGACGACATCTTGGTATATTCTAAGACAGAGGATGAGCAAGATGAGTATCTCAGAGTGGTTCTACATATTCTTCGTGAGAAATAGTTGGTTGCGAAGTTTAGCAAGTATGAGTTCTGACTTTGGGAAGTAACATTTCTGGGACATGTAGTTTCTGCTGAGGGGATACGAGTTGATCCTCGTAAGATTAAGGCGGTGTTGGATTGGAAACGGCTGAAGAATGTGTCTGAGGTCCGTAGCTTTCTAGGGCTTGTAAGATATTATCAACGTTTCGTAGAAGGGTTCTCCTTGACCACAGCTCCATTGACTAAGCTTTTGCGTAAGGGAGTTCCTTCGCTTGGACTGATGCACAGCAAGAGAGCTTTGATAAGCTTAATACCATTTTCACTTAGGCTCCTATTCTAATACAACCTGAGCCCGGTAAATACTTCATGGTATACAATGATGCATCAAATGTGGGTTTGGGTTGCGTACTAATGCAAGACGAAAAGGTGGTTGCTTATGCATCTCTTCAGCTCAAGACTCATGAGGCTTATTATCCAACGCATGACCTGGAGTTGGCAGCTGTAATCTTCGCTTTAAAAATCTGGAGGCACTACCTGTATGGTGAGAAGTGTACTATCTATGTAACATCGCGAAATAGGGCTTAGTCGAAATAGTGGTTTTGGGAGCATAAATCCGACATCAAAATAATTATTTTATGATTATTATGAGGCCTAGAATATGAGTATATGCATGTGTTAAAATTTCATGAAGAAATTCTATGTATAGGATGTCCAATTAGAAATTAGGGACTAAATTGAATAAATTGTAAAACTTGGATTCTAGAAGCAATTTGTATGAAATTGCTTTAGATTATGAATTAGAAGTTCTAAATTTTTGGACAAAAATGGGCTTGCATGGATAAAATTTTAAAGAAAGGGTATAAGGGCATTTTGGTCATTTGCCATCTTAATGAATTAAAATGGGAAAAATCAAGCCAAAATAAGCCATTTCCTTCTCCATGGCTGCCGAAAATTGAAGAGACACCATAGCTAGGATTTTCAACATTTCCAAGCTCAATAGTAAGTGCTCCCAAGCCTCGTTTTTCATGTTCTTTGTATTTTTGAAATCCCGGTAATTTGCTCTCTCCATTTCTACCCATATTTCATGCTAGGGTTCAAGTTTAAAAATTTACCCATGAATGAGTTGCTTGTATTTTGATAGATTATGGAGGAATATGAAAGATAAATGTGTGATAAACATCTTTTCCAAGCTAGTTTTCATGAGAAACCCTTATAGGGACTAAATTGCAAAAGATGTAAATGTGTGGTAAGAATGGGGAAGAAAATGAAAAATGTGGGTTGCCATAAGAGAGACAAATATTCAGTTAGGCTTGGGTAAGATAGAAATTTCATGTGTTTAATTATACGAGCCTAAGAACTAAATCGTAAAAATGTCGAAGGTTAGGGGCAAAATGGTCATTTGGATCGGGGGTAGTTATTAAACTCAATGTATAATGTGAGGTATTAATGAATTAATTTTGCTGTTATAGATCCCGAGGAACAAATTCTGAAGGTCGATTATGGTAAACGCAAAGTTTCGGAATAACCAAAACTCAATCCCGAAAAGAATACCAGATAAGTTCGGATAATTTGAAGTAAACCCTTAAAATGCATAATTGTATGCTTTATGAATGCTTGGTGATTGCATTTATTATTGGTATGAAATATCATAGAAATGTATATTGATGATAACATGTGAAAGATATCTCGGTTGAGGTTGACAAAAGGGAAATCGATGGATAACCCCTCATTGACATGTGAACTGAGATCTTGCATGTGTTGCAGTAAGGATTTAGCCCGGACGGGTAATCTGAGATCTCCAGTATGAAAATGAGTCTAGCACGGACGGGTGTTCCTTGAATGATCAAGCCTCCCGAAGAATATATGTGCATTACAGATTTAGCCCGGATGGGTAATCTGATTAGGGTCTGAATTTAACCTGGACTGGTAAATCAAATCCAAGCTCATTAAGGGTGTTGTCACTATAAGAGATTTAGCCTAGAGTGGTAATCTCGACATCACCTTACGAGTTCATGATATGGGGGATTTAGCCTGGACTGGTAATCCTGCCATATGATGTGAGGTTCGTGGGAGTGCATATATGAAACAATCATTCCTATGAACTGACGGGTAATGGGTAATCCATCGAGTTTTCCTGGAAACTCAACGAGAATATTATGGGATATACATACATGATGAAATATGAATGATGAGCTCATCTAGTTAAATTACATGATACATGATTATGTGACTAACTCATTAATTGAGTGCATGTGATAGGAAATCATTTCATATTGGATGAATTCATGATTTAAGTATAGATGTATGCTAATTACTTGGTAAGTTTACTTTCCCATTATTCGAGCTTACTAATCATGAAAATGCTTATTCCCTCTCTTTTCCCCTATTTTTTAGAGTTCAAGGACTCATAAGGATTGGAAGACGATTGGAGAGTCAACACACTATCAACTGGTCAAGCTTTGGTATAAAGACACTACTATTTTGTTAATGGAATATATAGGGTCTTGAGTATTTTGTCATATGTGTCATTTGAATTGCCAAATGAAGGCATGTAAAGATGTACCCATGTTTTTGTATAAGGCCATGGAAAATGGCACATTTGAAAGTAGGCTATGACCTACCTTTATTTGCATGTTCATGCTCTATTATGATGGAATGCTACAAGTGGCAATGAGTGCAAAAACGAGCCAAGTTCTTGAATGTAATACTATAACATAAGAACCCATGAATACTAAATGGGAAATAACCTTTTCGTGTGAAACCAATGATATGAGGTTTCCACACTGGGAGCCTTATTAAGATTATTTATAAGTGTAAGTGTAAAATCATGTTTTCTCTCAAACTTGCAAATTTCTATGCATAAAAGGTAGGGAAGGGTGAACTAGGCTTGGAAAATAGCCCAACAGAGTCGACATGGATAGACACACGGGCGTTTGTTTAGGACGTGTGTGACACACGGTTTCCTCCCACGGGCGTGTGCTGTGACCGTGTGTCCCCTGCACTTAAAACTTTAAATCAAATTAGTACACAGGTAGGTCACACGGGCATGTGTCTAGGCCGTGTTGATTTAATAGAATGATCAAGTTTTGGACACGGGGTTAGAGCACGGGCGTGCCCCACGATATACGGGCGTGTGAGCCCACACAGCCCACATACACGGGCGTGTGGCCTCCTAAAGCTAGAAATCTATTAAGTCGCCCAAAGTTTCCCGAATGTTTTCAGTCTTGTCTCGAACCGCTTTAATGTAAGTTTTAGACCTCGATGATCTGTTTGAGGGACGAAAGTATATGTTTTAAAAGTTTAAATTTTGGGCAAAATTTAGTGACCCGGTTTTGGTATGTTTATGAATGTTTAAGTCTGGTAATGCCTCGAGCCTTGTTCCAGTGTCGGATACGGGTGAAGGGTGTTACAATCTACACTGATCACAAAAGCCTTAAATATCTCCTCACTCAGAAGGAGTTAAACCTTAGGCAGCTTAGATCAGTTGAACTACTTAAGGATTATGATTGCACTATTACGAACCATCCTGGTAAGGCCAATATGGTGGCTGATGCATTAAGCCGTAGGGCTATGACCGATTTGAGAGCGATGTTCACTCGACTTAGTTTATTCGACGATGGGAGTCTGTCGGTAGAACTTCAGGTAAAACCGACATGGATTGATCAGATCAGAGGTAAGCAGATGGGGGATAAGTCTTGAGTTGCATTCCTGTCAGGTTGAAAGTAGTGTTAGTACTGATTTTGGGATAAACAGTGATGGGGTATTATGTTTTCACGGTCGGATTTGTGTGCCGAATGATGGGGATTTAATGCAGTCGATTCTGAGGAAAGCGCATAGTAGCCCTTATACTATGCATCTCGGAGGGAACAAGATGTACCGAGATCTGAGAGAATTATACTGGTGGCCAGGGTTGAAGCGTGAGGTTACTGACTTCGTTGCTCGCTGTTTGACTTGTCAGCAAGTTAAGGCTGAACATTAGTTACATTTGGGTTTACTGTAGTCGATTAAGATATCGACGTAGAAATGGGAGCGAGTAACGATGGACTTCGTTAGTGGGTTGCCTCTAACACCCACTAAGAAGGATTCTGTCCGGGTTATCGTTGATCGATTGACCAACTCTGCTCACTTCATTCCGGTCAGGATAGGCTTTTCTCTGCAAAAGTTGGCTAAACTCTACATTTCTAAAAAAGTGAGGCTACATGGGGTACCTGTCTCGATCATTTCTAATAGGGATCCTCGTTTCACGTCTCGGTTCTGGAAGAAACTGCATGAGGCTCTGGGTTTGAGGTAAGACTTCAGTACTACTTTCGATCCTTAAACAGATGGTCAGTCGAGATGGTGATTCAGATACTGGAGGATATATTAAGGGGTGTATTATTGATTTCCGAGGCAATTGGGAGGAGTACTTGCCATTAGCGAAGTTCATTTACAATAACAACTACTAGTCTAGTATACAAATGGCACTGTACGAGTCACTGTATGTGTAACACCCCTAACCCATATCTGTCACCGGCTAGGTTTACGAGGCATTACCAGACAAAACACAGCTCAGAATAGTCTTTCAATTTTAAACATGTACAAAATTATAATGCATGTACCTTACAAAGCATAGTTTGAACCACATGTGTTTCACATTCATATATCGAGTATACTCCAAGTCATCCGTATGTATGCATTTGATTCATTTATAAATTACTAATAAAATCACATATAAATCACATAACTAATAAAATCATTCAAGTTTTATTAGTAAAAAAAATCATATACTAACCATGCTTCATCAATTCAATTAATTCAATATTATTGATCAGTTCCAATTATTAGAACTAAGTTGTTATACGAGAAAACCAATTTACACATGTTTCGTATTTATAGGATTTAAACCGTCTAAGCCATTTCAATCCATGTCTTTAACTAAATAACAAACATAACATTTAAGAAACATTATACATGCGCCTGTTAAACTAATTTGGCCATATCACACAGTTCAATAATCATTTGCACATAAAACGTTAGGTAACTTTATACATGACCAACTTTTTTTTTTATTTTTTTATTTTTTTTTCACTATCAACTTATATACATTACACCATAGTCATGTCAACAATTTTAAACATAAACAACCATTTTTAAGTACACCTAATTTGTATGCTAAATATCATATAAACATAACAAATACGTTATCCTTATTTTCGTCATCAAATTAGCCTCCAATTATCAAATCCAACCATCATAAAACATGAACATCATTTGCCCTTTTCTAAATATATTTGCCGAATCAAAACATGTCAATTGCACATGCTATGCTTCATGCCAAAATGTCATATACTCCACCAAATCATTTCTCATTTATTCAACTATCAAATTTTGAAATATAACACATCATAAAATAAACATATGACCACAAATCATAATCATCAACAGCCATTACTTATGCAATAAAGTAACTAAAAAATTAGCAATTAAAAACACATCCATTCCTTATGAAGACTTTAATCTGCATAAATGACATATATCAAATTCGAGCATTAAACCAACCACCATAGTCTCTAAAATATCTATCCAGGAATCAATAACATATGTATATAATTAAAATACACATATATACCTAGCACAAAGTCGAATGCATATACACATTATAAACCTAGTTTGTCTCATAATATGACCGAATCAAATTTATCAATTACAGTATTTTCCAATTCAATTCACATAGTAAATTATACGTAAAAAATTAGGTCATTATTAAACCACACCAAATAGCCAAATTCACAAGGCATAGTAATATCATCTTATAATTTATCTTATAAGAACATATACAATGAAGCAAAAACACATTCATCAACAAAGATATACCACATATCATACTTCCAAAATGAACTACTTATAACTAAAAGTCCTTAAACATTAATAATATTTTTAAGCCATTTTCGCATGGCTAAATATATATACAAATAAAAAAAAACCAAATCGAAACTAGCCTATACATGCCACATAACCAAATCTCAAAACATTATTTACCGAAATGATAATCAGATAGTGTGATGACATCTCCAACAACTTCCAACCCGAACTGTCCCTAAAATTCTATAGGCATAGGAAAAACACACAGAGTAAGCTTTGAAAGCTTAGTAAGCCATAAGCAAATAAATTATTTCAATGCTATTTATAAACCTATATCACTAAACCGAATTTAACAAACCTAAATCATATATAAACATTCATTGTACTCGTAAATTCATATAACTTCATTAAATAACTCCACCTATCTTATTTATCAATGAACATATAATCATGCTATCAAATTCGAATTACAACTGTTAGCTCAATCATATAAATCAAACTCGCACAAACCAAATTCACATAAACCAAATTCACATACTTGAATCATATAGTTAACCAAGATCAACTTCATTTTACTAAATATATATTACATATAAAGCAACACCAACTCAACCATTTTAATTTCATTATCTATTCAAGTTTTTGAACCAGAAATCATATAGCAAAGCCATATTTCTTATTTCATAATTCTCATTTTCGAAATATAGAACCATAATTTCATATAACGAACATATATATAACACATCATTCATTTATATACATCATACCATTCTTTGCCATGTATTTCACATATAGTCATATGATATATACTTACCTTTTGTTTTTGAATTTCATAACAACTCACATGTACCTGAATCAGATACAATTTCACATTTTTATTCATTTCTCGGAATGCCCGTTCAACCATTTAGAATTAGATAGGAGACTCAAATAATCACACATATCGCACAATGCCAACATCCCAGACGTAGTCTTATATGTAATCACATATCGATGCCACTGTCCCAGACAGGGTCTTACATGAAACAAATACGATGTCGATGTCCCAGACTTGGTCTTACTCGTAACCACATATATCGATGCTAACGTACTAGACGTGGTCTTACTCACACACATATATCGAAATCACATATTGATGCCAACGTATTAAATGTGGTCTTACTCGCACACATATATCGATACCATGGTCTTACTCACACATCACATATCGGAATCTTATGTCATGACATATGTATCCTAGCTATTCCTAAGGTTCATTCGGGGATTTCGAATGTCGTAACTCGATAGGTTTAAGCTCGTAATTAATTCTAAAATGCTTAAATCATTTCGGTATATACACATATTTATTATAATTCAATTCGGTACATATAAAACATATACAATTGAATTTAACAACATTTATTTACTTATGAACTTACCTCGTATGGACACGAACGGACCAGAACGACTATTCGATAATTTTTTACTTTCCCTGATCCAAATCTGATTTTTCTCATTTCTTGATCTAATTCAATAAAAATTCAACTTATTTAATCATTTATTCAATCAAATTAATCCAAAAACACATAAATGAGAAAATTACACTTTTACCCTTGACATTTCATATTTTCTCAATTTAGTCCCTATTTCAAAACAACTCAAAATATTAAAAATTTGAACATACTCTAGTTAGGCCGAATTTACCTTAGGTCCCTAGCAGGCCATTAATTTCATTTATTACACATTTTGACCCTCAATTTACAAATTTCACAATTTAGTCCTTAATAAGCATTTTTATCAAAAATTACTTAATAAAACATGATAATCTAACATCAAATATTTATTTTTCATCATGAAACAACAAAAAAACAAGCTCTCATCAATGGGAATCACAAAATACACAACCAATTCAAAAATTCAAGCAGGGGCTAGATAGTATTCGAAGCAACGATCTCAAAAACATAAAAATTATCAAAAACTGAAAAAATCCATACCTTAATTTGATCTCCAAAGTGTCGAACCCTTAAACAAAGAAAATGTCTTTTTTTTTTCACTTACATACGGCTATATGGATGAAGAATCCACTAACTTTATGATTTGTTTTATTTATTTACAAATTAATATACCATTTACAAAATTATCCTTTGTAATTTAATTAAGAAACCATATAATGGCTGTCCTTAACCATCCATACCACTATTAAATGGCCTAATTTAATTTTAAGGCCTCCATATTAAAAAGAACATAGCAATATAGCACATTAACAATTAGCATGCCACTTTTACATTTTACGCGATTAAGTCCTTTTTGCAAATTAAGCATACAAACGATAAAATTTCCACACGAAACTTTCACACATATCAATTCACATATTATAAACACGGAAATAATATTACAATATTTTTTTTGACCTGGATTTGTGGTCCCAAAACCACTATTCCGACTAGGGTCTAAACCGGGCTGTTACAACTCTCCTCACTTTGGAATTTTCGTCTTCGAAAATCTTACCAGAAAGTAAAGTAAAGGATTTTCTTCGACATGGTACATTACTAATTCACACATTATTTTGAATTTCATATTTCTTTAATCTGCCAAGTAAGATTCTGATCTATCTTTCGCTATACATCATATCAAACTGAATTGTTTATAACTGTATAGAATTACCTTCATTTTCTGCTCAATTTCTCTGATAACATTAATCCCGCAGATCATTACCTCATAAACTCGATATCGAAACAACAGAGTTCGATAACTACAACCATACGATACCTCATATTATGTCATTAATATAATCACATGATAGCTTATCGAACAGCAATAGTCCTTCTTTGTTGCCTTCAAACTCTTACACATTGACAAAACATAGTTTCAAGAATTTGAATTCTATTTTTTTTTATTACGCCACAATCTCATACTCAAAGCTTATAGTAATTTCTTCTAAAATCACAATATAACTTCTAGATTTCAATCTGAAACAAGATTAAATAGGCACCACGTGTAAACTGACAATCCCTGAAATGAATAACTCAACTGATTTATCAAAAGAGAAATCTATGCATACAGAAAGACTTATTTAGACAGTCATCGATAACTCCGATAACATCTGTCTTTTTCAAAGATGAAGATAATCTTGATACAGAATTGATCAACACACTATTTCTATAATCAACAAAGTCAGGAATACCATATTTCACATTCATTCAATGATATCACATTTCAAATTGTTGTGCATCTTGTTAATCCAGTATGAATAGACAAACTACCACTAGGAGTTTCTTGTAGCAGTTGTTACATAATCGTAGAGCTTTTCAATATACACACTCTATCTCGAAATAACAATTAATCTTCAATTCAACATTTGAGGTTCTAAATTAGAAATCAATTTATGTTGAACCCCTTTTAAACTTATAATTCGTTGACACATTTCTGAATTTCACAACTTCGCTAAATAGACATTTATTTAGCTTCAAATCCAGCTAACAATTGTTCATCATCTGATAAGATCAATCACGTATTCATTGCTCGTAAAACACACAAAAATTTCCCATTCAGAACATCCAAAACTATAATCATTTCCCTCAGAAAATAATCACTTACAGACTTAAAAGTTTTTTGATGATTCGAGCTAGCCTTGTTGTGCCAAGTTCGGATCTTTCTCTGACATTAAACTTTTTAAACTCTTATAGTCATCGAATATGTCACATAACCCTTTTTATACAGCTTTAACTGTATGAAATCACAAGATATCTCTGTACATTCTTGTATTAGAACACATTTTGAATCATGCAATAACGTATGGCTGAAAATCATAAACTCTTTATTTAACTCAGACTGAACTAAAACTGATGTTTCAGTTGACAATATCACCGTGCAAAAAGGAAAACTTCAACAATCGAATTAACTTTAATTTACCACAATATTTCTCAAGTAGAATTGTTCCGAAAGATATAATTCTATATCAAGTCTTCAAGATTATCCCTCAAATCACATATGTACATTCAAAGCTTATTTCCGGTCTAATGGATAAATTCAAATACATATAGTTCAATCATCTTTTTAATCAAATAATTCGAGTCAGACTAAATCACTAAATCGGTCTTTTTGAAGAAATCTTTTATTCTCGTTAAAAGGATAACCTCAGGCATATCATTATACAGATTTAATCTTGATCTTCTATCACTTTCACTTTTATCGATGTCAAATCTTTCACGAAATCTGGAAAGGAGTTTATAAGAAGCTGTCTTCCATATTAATCATCAAAGTTCTGAATTATACTGAAGTCACCTTTATCAGATAGAAATCATAATGTCATAATAAGACCGATGTCTTACCCATAACAATAGATAATATCTCGGCTGCTAATAAAGCATTTGAACCTAGAAGAAAATCAAATATGATGTGAACAGCAACCAATGTAGAAGCACAACTTTTATAACTTTGATAACGGTATTGCAATATTCCCAAATTTCAAAACAAAAATTATGATTATAATAGATATAGTCATTTCTGTCAAATAGAGATCTCTTGCAAATAATCAAATGGGACCATAAGAAAACTGGAATAGTGAAATTTTAATATCTGATGCTACACAGAATATCTGAGGATTACCACCCATATAGAATGATATCAATTCCGATGATATCCCAGAAAAGGTCCAGAAAGAAAAATATCGCTCATAAATACTAAAATCCACAATAACAGAAGCAATATAATCTTCACGTATATTGAACAGAACAATAGCTAGTAGAAACAAAATATTAGCCTTATTCAGGTTTTACCGTCGACTTTCATATCCAAACAATAGAATAAAATACCAGAGAAAGACGAAACAATGTCGAACATAACTCAAACATATGAATGATGCTTTTGTCTATTAGTATGTTTAGCTAATGTTTTCATACGATAAAGATCCTCCTGAAATTAAATAATCACATATACTTCTGAGGATAAATGTACACGTAGAATGCCCAGAAGAAGTCATAGTAACTGCCTTGCTATAACCACTGCACTCAGCCACCAGTACAATTCAAACATTATTCAACTGTCTAATTCTGTCATCATTAAGTTCATATTATCCCATCAATAATAGAAATCAATCCAAAGAAGCTTCTAATTAATACTTTCTTTAGATAACATACCTGGATAGGTCATTTAATCGGAGTTAACTTCTTCTGTAACAGTGATTTTACATAATCTGAATAGTTTTTAGAACTATCCAATATCTCTTTTAATAATGTCTTTATTTGCTGATTCATTCACTTTCTGACCTCATTATTAATCTTCCGAACATGAACTTCTGTAACTCCAGACTCATGAGCTTATTCTACCCATTACAGATTTCATTTTAACATTTCACTGATATGGGGGTGAGGGTAGTAAAGCCTCAAATTTAACTTACACATAAATGTACATAACACATACTATCACAAATAGCTAGTTCATTACTAATTTCACATTCTCAAATCATTTAATAAACATTTTCTTTTACTCACTTTTGTGCTTGTCACATATTTCATATGTAAACTCAATTCAATAATTTACAATCAAAACATTCCATATAGTAATTATAGGCCACATATCCCAACTCATATACTCATATCATTACCATATTTATCAATAACAACATGTCATAAAATTTTATCCATACCTATATGAGTTTCAACTCATAATCAACACATTTCCATTCAAACATTTAAATATAAATTCCGTACTATCAAAATTAGCTTGGTTGGAAAACTTATCTGTCTTATCAAAACAATTTTCGTTAGTGTCAGGAGATATCACACTATCGTAAATTATCTGTGGCATGTATAGTTAGACTCACATACGCTATGGTAGTCCTAGAATCGACTAAACCATGGCTCTGATACTAATCAAATGTAACACCCTAACCCATATCTGTCGCTGAATTAGGGTTACGAGGCATTACCAGACAAAACACAGCTCAGAATAGTCTTTCAATTTTAAACATGTACAAAATTAAAATGCATGTACCTTACAAAGCATAGCTCGAACCACATGTGTTTCACATTCATATATCGAGTATACTCCAAGTCATCTGTATGTATGCATTTGATTCATTTATAAATTATTAATCAAATCACAAATAAATCACATAACTAATAAAATCATTCAAGTTTTATTAGTAAAAAAAAATCATATACGAACCATGCTTCATCAATTCAATTAATTCAATATTATTGACCAGTTCCAATTATTAGAGCTAAGTTGTTATACGACAAAACCAATTTACACATGTTTCGTATTTATAGGATTTAAACTGTCTAAGCCATTTCAATCCATGTCTTTAACTAAATAACAAACGTAACATTTAACATTATACATGCGCCTATTAAACTAATTTGACCATATCACACAGTTCAATAATCATTTGCACATAAAACGTTAGGTAACTTTATACATGACCAACTATTTTATTTCTATTTTTTTATTTTTTTTCACTATCAACTTATATACATTACACCATAGTCATGTCAACAATTTTAAACATAAACAACCATTTTTAAGTACACCTAATTTGTATGCTAAATATCATAACAACATAACAAATGCATTATCCCTATTTTCGTCATCAAATTAGCCTCCAATTATCAAATCCAACCATATAAAACATGAACATCATTTGCCCTTTTCTAAATATATTTGCCGAATCAAAACATGTCAATTGCACATGCTATGCTTCATGCCAAAATGTCATATACTCCACCAAATCATTTCTCACTTATTCAACTATCAAATTTTGTAATATAACACATCATAAAATAACCATATGACCAAAAATCATAATCATCAATAGCCATTACTTATGCAATAAAGTAACTAACAAATTAGCAATTAAAAACACATCCATTCCTTATCAAGACTTTAATCTGCATATATGACACATATCAAATTCGAGCATTAAACCAACCACCATAGTCTCTAAAATATCTATCTATGAATCAATAACATATGCATATAATTAAAATACATATATATACCTAGCACAAAGCCGAATACATATACACATTATAAACCTAGTTTGTCTCATAATATGACCGAATCAAATTTATCAATTACAATATTTTCCAATTCAATTCACATAACAAATTATACATAAAAAATTAGGTCATTATTAAACCACACCAAATAGCCAAATTCACAAGGCATAGTAATATCATCTTATAACTTATCTTATAAGAACATATACAATGAAGGAAAAACACATTCATCTACTAAGATATACCACATACCATACTTCCAAAATGGACTACTTATATCCAAAAGTACTTAACTATTAATAACATTATTAAGCCATTTTCACATGGCTAAATATATATACAAATCAAAAAGAACCAAATCGAAACTAGCCTATACATGCCACATAACCAAATCTCAAAACATTATTTACTGAAATGATAACTGGATAGTGTGATGACATCTCCAACAACTTCCAACCCTAACTATCCCTAAAATTCTATTGACATAGGAAAAACACACAGAGTAAGCTTTGAAAGCTTAGTAAGCCATAAGCAAATAAATTATTTCACTGATATTTATAAACCAATATCACTAAACCGAATTTAACAAATCTAAATCATATATAAAAATTCACTGTACTCGTAAATTCATATAACTACATTAAATAACTCCACCTATCTTCTTTATCAATGAACATATTATCATGCTATCAAATTCGAATAACAACTATTAGCTCAATCATATAAATCAAACTCACACAAACCAAATTCACATAAACCAAATTCGCATACTTGAATCATATAGTTAACCAAGATCAACTTTATTTTACTAAATATATATTGCGTATAAAGCATACACCAACTCAACCATTTTAATTTCATTATCTATTCAAGTTTTTGAACTAGAAATAATATAGCAAAACCATATTTCTTATTTCATAATTCTCATGTTCGAAACATAGAACCATAATTTCATATAACGAACATATATATAACACATCATTCATTTATATACACTCATACCATCATTTGTCATGTATTTCACATATAGTCATATGGTACATACTTACCTTTCGTTTTTGAATTTCATAACAAGTCACACGTACCTGAATCAGATACAATTTCAAATTTTTATTCATTTATCAGAATGTTCGTTGAACCATTCGGAATTGGATAGGACACTCGGATAATCACACATATCACACAATGCCAACGTCCTAGACGTGGTCTTATATGTAATCACATATTGATGCCACTGTCCCAGACAGGGTCTTACACGAAACAAATACGATGCTAATGTCCCAAACATGGTCTTTCTCTTAACCACATATATCGATGCCAACGTACTAGATGTGGTCTTACTCGCACACATATATCGATGCCATGGTCTTACTCGCACATCACATATCGGAATCCTATGTCATGAAATATGTATCCTAGCTATTCCTAAGGTTCATACAGGGCTTTCGTACGTCGTAACTCGATAGGTTCAAGCTCGTAATTAATTCTTCAATGCTTAAATCATTTCGGTATATACACATATATCTACTATAATTAAATTCATCATATATAATACATATACAATCAAATTTAACAACATTTATTTACTTATGAACTTACCTCGTATGGACACGAACATACCGGAACAATTATTCGATAATTTTTGACTTTCCCCGATCCAAATATGATTTTTCTCATTTCTTGATCTAATTCAACACAAATTCAACTTATTTAATCATTTATTCAATCAAATTAATCCAAAAACACTTAAATGAGAAAATTACACTTTTGCCCCTAACATTTCATATTTTTCAATTTAGTCCCTATTTCAAAACTACTTAAAATATTCAAAATTTCAACATAGTCTAGTTAGGCCGAATTTACCATAGGTCCCTAACAGCCCATTAATTTCATTTATTTCACATTTTGACCCCTCAATTTACAAATTTGATAATTGAGTCCTTAATAAGCATTTTTATCAAAAATTACTTAATAAAACATGATAATCTAACGTCAAATATTTATTTTTCATCATAAAAAAAAGTTCTCATCAATGGGAAATCACAAGATACACAACCAATTCAAAAATTCAAGCATGGGCTAGCTAGTATTCGAAACAATGATCACAAAAACATAAAAATTATCAAAAACCAAACAAAATCCATACCTTAATTTGATCTCGAAAGTGTCAAACCCTTAAACAAATAAAATGATGTTTTTTTTCACTTACATTCGACTATATGGATGAACAATCCACTAACTTTATGATTTGTTTTATTTATTTACAAATTAATATACCATTTATAAAATTATCCTTTGTAATTTAATTAAGAAATCGTATAATGGTTGTCCTTAACCGTCTATACCACTATTAAATTGCCTAATTTAATTTTAAGGCATTTATATTAAAAAAACATAGCAATATAGCACATTAGCAATTAGCATGCCACTTTTACATTTTGCGTGATTAAGTCCTTTTTGCAAATTAAGCACACAAATGATAAAATTTCCACACGAAACTTTCACACATATCAATTCACATATTATAAACACGAAAATAATATTAAAATATTTTTTCTGACTCAAATTTGTGGTCCCAAAACCACTATTCAGACTAGGGTCTAAACCGAGCTGTTACAGTATGGTCGTAAGTGTCGCAATCCCTTATGCTGGGTGAGTGACGTATTCTGGGTCCAGAATTGATACAGAGACTTAAGACAAGGTCTGTTTGATTCGAGATCGACTGAAAGTGGCTTCTGATAGACAGAAATCTTATGCAGATCTAAAGCGTCATGTGATATAGAATTCTGTAAGGGACTTTCTGTTTCTGAAGGTCTCACCATGGAAAAAGGTTCTGAAGTTCGGTTGCAAGGGGAAGCTGAACCCTCGATTTATCAGGCCGTACTGAATTTTAAAATGAGTGGGGTCGGTCGCTTATCAGTTAGAGCTACCTCTAGAGTTAGACCGCATTCACGATGTGTTCCACGTCTCGATGTTGAGGCGTTACCACTCTGATCCCATGCACATCGTCCCTGTTGAGGAGATTGAGGTTAGGCCAGATCTGACCTTTGAGGAGGAATCGATTCAAATTCTAGATAATGACGTAAGAGTTCTGAGGAGGAAATCTATCCCTTTAGTGAATATTCTATGGCAGAATCATAGTACTGAGGAGGCCACGTGGGAGCCTAAGGATGCGATGCGTCAGCAGTATCTTCACCTATTCTGATCAGGTAAATTTTGAGGACAAAATTTTCTTTTAGGGGGTAAGCTTGTAACGCCACAAAAAATTGGTATTTATGTATCTGTATTAATTTGACACAATTGAGTATTTGCTTCAGTGGTTAAGTGTTCTGGGTGTGTATGTGAGGTCCCAAGTTCAAGCTTTAGCTTGGGCAAATTTTGGCATTTTAATGAGTAAAGCCTGAACTTGGTCTATTAGGCTTATATTTTATTATTTATAATTTCATTTCAAAATGGGCCTGCTGGTCTGGTGGTTAAGTGGAGTGTTAGTGTAAGGAAGGTCTTGTGTTCGAGTCCTTACGTGGGCATTATTTTTACTCGTTTGTCCCAAAGAGTTTGAGTTGGACTAAAAATCTGAATAGTTGGAAGTAGTGGGTTAGTGGAGTGATTTGGGGGAAAGGGATGGTTATCGAAATATTTAGGGAATTTTCTCCTTTCCAAAAGCCCCCTGTTGAAATTTCTTCCCCTTTTTGCTGCTGAATCTTCTCCTTTTCTTTTTCTATCGTTTTCTTTTTCTAAAAAGTTCCTGCATCCCATTATTTCGATCCATTGTTCGTATTTTTGGTAAGTATGGTTAGTGTATTATTATTCTTGGAATGATGAATTGTAGTTTATTGAGTTTCGATTGGTGTTTAAGAGACAATTGAAGGGCTGGAGATTCTTAATTGACAGTTTAAATGTATGGAATTTCCACTGTGCGATCGGAGGTAATGTTGTTGTTAGTTTAGCATTCGGTTATCTTGTGCGTTTTTGTTTGAGTATGACTATAAGTGACTAAATTGGTGAGTGATTGGTCAAATTTAGGTTCTGGTGGTGTTGAAGTTATGTAGGCTACGAAATTGTAATAAGTGTGTACCCAAAACACAGAAAACAAGAAACGGCAAAAGCCGAAAAATAAATCTGTTGACAGTACACGGGCGTGTGGTCGCCTGTGTGGTAAGCCGTGTAACAGTACACGGGCGTGTGATTGACGAGCCAGGCCGTGCGCGCAAGACACGGGCACATGACACGGTCGTGATGGCCAGGCTGGCCGTGTCCGAGACACAGGCTAGACTATTTTGGCCTGTGTGGGCTACATGAGCATGTGGAATTCTGGACCAGGCTGTGTAATCCACACAGCCAAGGCCAATTTGGGTCTGTGGGCCATAAGGGTGTGTGGTCCCATAGGGACGGGCCACATGGGCGTGTGAGCCCATTCCTCTGAAATGATATGTAAGGTTGCATGGGTCGCCCAAGTCGACTGTGGACCTACTGTAGGGTCACTAAGCGCTATTTAGACCCCTTATTGAGTATTCTGACTGTTTGGTTTCTGTATCGAGCATGAACAGAGATATCTGAACTGAATGTATGATCCAATAAATTGCATATTAGCATGTCATTTTTTATGTTACATTGTATTGGGGTTGGGATGATGTTATTGGGAGGAAGTATTCTGAGAGGCTCTTAAGCCTAATATCTAGCAGCTCAGCGGCAATTATCTGATTATGTGCCCCATTTTGGTACAGCATGGTGTGCGGGGATGGGTGGGACGATTTTATCCCCACATGGTGTGTAGGGTTGGACGGAGATGGTTTGTAGAGGCTGGAGGGTAGGATTCTAATATTCTATCTGCACACTGTATCTAACATGGGCTCAGGCCCTAAGTTGTGTCCGATTCTGTATCTGATGGGCTAAGGTCCTAACTGATTCTGGAAAAGGCTCTGGTCCTAGAGTATTTATTTATGGCACTTGATGTGTATTCTGTATGTGTGATTTCTGTGGGGATTACACACTGAGTTTGTGAAAACTCACCCTTTTCTATTTAATCTCTGTAGGTAATCCCCAGACTTGACTGGTCGATGCAGCAGAGGGTTCAACAGTGACCACCACTATCGAACTGCTTATTTATAATTTTTGTGGTTATATCGCTTAATTCTTTTTGGTATTTTATGTATAATTGACTTTAGGACTGTCTGGTCTTAATTTGGGATTTTGAAACTGTTGATTATGGATTTATAAGCTACAACGCAACAAAGTATGGTTTTCCGAAATTAAGCTAAGATTTTTCCTAAATGAAACGGTTTTTTTAATTATTTGGGTTTCAAAAGCTTTCGCGCAAAAGAAATGTTTTAAATCAAATCAATTAGAACACGGTTTCCTGAACTAAGTAAAAGTTGATAATTGGAATGGTTTGAAGGTCAATGCGTTTTCAAAAACATTCTCATGTGACATCACCAGATTCGGCCATAACATCCAGGCCAGGTTTGGGGTGTTACAAAAATCAAAGAGCACAACCACCTTTAGGCTTCCAACAACCTTATCAGCAAGAAAAAAAGCCGAACCTTGAGGAGATGTTGACCAAGTTTATCTCGGTGTCAGAAACTCATTTTCAAAACACTGAGACAGTACTGAAAAATTAGCAAGCATCAATTCAAGGACTCGAAAACCAAATAAGGAAGCTTGCTAAACTGATTTTGGAGCGACCACAAGGTAGCTTGCCTAGAAATACTGAACCTAACCCTAGGGAGTAGCTCCACGCAATAACTGTTCAAGATGTGGAAGAGTTACTTGAACCTGAACAAGAACCGAGGCAAAAAGTTGTGGTGAAAAAGGATAGGATTGAGAAAGATAAGAAAGAACAAAAGTCGGTTGTCAAAAAATATAAACCTCGAGTACCATATCCCAACATGTCGAAGAAAGACCACACGAATGAACAATATGGTAAATTTTTTAAACTTCTTAAAAAATTACACATTAACTTACTATCTGTTGAAGCTCTTTCGCAGATGCTAAATTATGTCAAATTCTTAAAAGAGCTATTAAAAAACAAGAGGAAGTAGATGACTAGTCGACTGTGGAGCTCAACGCATTTTGTTCAGCCATTCTCCAAAATAAACTAACCAACAAACTAAAAGATCCAGGGAGTTTTACTATTCCTTACCTAATTGGTAGTTTAAATATTGAGAATGCTTTGGCTGATTTAGGAGCTAGTATTAATGTCATGCCCAATAAAATGTTTAAACAACTTGGTCTTGGGAAACTCAAACGCATTAGGATGAGTATTCAATTAGCGGATAGAACCATTAGATATCCTAGGGGTATTATTGAAGATATACTTGTTAAAATAGATAAATTTATATTCCTCATTTATTTTTTTTGTTTTAAACATGGATGTGGATAGTGAGGTACCTTTGATTTTAGGTCGCCCCTTTTTAGCTACTGCTAAGACTATTATCAATGTTGGTACCGATGAACTTGTGCTTCATGTAGGAGACGAAAAGATTATTCTCCAAGAACATCTTTTTGTGAGAGTCTCTATGAATGTGTAACACCCCTAACCCATATCTGTCGCCGAAATAGGTTTACGAGGCATCACCGATCAATACACATCATTCAAATACATAACACATTCATTCATACTCACAATCCATTCATATCAATCACATTGTCCCTTATAAGGTTCTATGAAACCTTAAAACATGCTTAAACGAGGTTTGACACTAAATCGATAACATTTACAAACTTTAAGAAACTTATAAAATTTTCTTTAATTACAAGGTCACACGCTCGTGTGAATAGGTTGTGTGCCTCACATAGCTATCAGACACACCCATGTCACATGCCATGTGAAAATAGGGCATACATACTGACTTGCACCACACGGCCGAAGACACACCCGTGTGCCATGGACGTGGGAAAATTAGGGAGGGGTTACTGACTTGGGTCACACGGCCAACCACACACCCATGTGTTTAAGTCGTGCTTGAGACTGACTTAAATTCGTAGTGTAACACCCCTCGCCCGTATCCCTTACCGGAACAGGGTTCGAGGTGTTACCCGACTTAAACTCAGCCAATCACACAAAAACCGCACCGAAAAATTTCAGTCAATTTAAAACTTTTCTTTTCATATGTAATCTGTCCCATATATGGGCTTACGAGGCCCAAAACATCACTAGCCAACATAGGCCAATTCACATGGCCAAAACACTTTATCAATACAAGCCAACACCTTTTGCTAAATTATAATATCACATACTCAACATTAAAACCCTATACATGCCATAGACTCGAAATACTAGGATTTACTTACACTAATAGCGTGAGCTCGACAATGTGATAATATCTTCGGCGAACTCCAACCTGAACAGGTAACTGGAGTCAACAATCTATAAAACAGAGGAATGTAATAGCGGAGTAAGCTTTTATAAGCTTAGTAAGTTTTAAGCAATGCAAACAAATAAACGCAGTTATACTTCGATTATTCAATTTCTCAAGAGGCTATATTCTAGGTATATTGCCATTTGGCCGAATATACACAAGCACATAATGCACGTTCAACATTCTTATCACAATTAATCTGAATTCATATAACATAATTAAATCAAATACTTTCACATACTTTCACCCCTGACCAGGTGTATCATGATCATAGATATAGTTATAACATTTATTCACATATGTATCACATCACACTTATGATTCAATTCAAATCAAACTCACATATGAGTACATAATGAGTACCTGGCCCTCTTAACGCATTGAATGTATTCATTTGTCAATCTAACACGAGGTGCCTTAACCTTAGACTTTTATTCATTCATCGGCATTTCGCCTGCTAGGCTCGAGGTTCGATATCATGTCACCTGCATTATAGCCTGCTAGGCTCAAAGGCCCGAATAGTATCTCACCGACATAATAGCCTGCTAGGCTCAAGGCCTAAATATAATACCAGTACTAGGCCTGTGGGATTTAACCCGGATATAATACCAGCACGAAGCCTACCGGATTTAACCCAGATATAATACCAGCACGAAGCCTGCGGGATTAAACCCGGATATATTACCAGCACGAAGCTTGCAGGATTTAACCCGGATATATTACCAGCACGAAGCCTGCGGCATTTAACCCGGATATATTACCAGCACGAAGCCTGCGTGATTGAACCCGGATATATTACCAGCACGAAGCCTGCAGGATTTAACCCGGATATATTACCAGCACGAAGCCTGCGAGATTTAACCCGGATATAATACCAGCACGAAGCCTGCGGGTCTTTAAGCCCGGATACACATCAAATATCATGCATATTTAATCATATATTAACACATCTCAAACACTTTTCTTTCATCTCATTTTCACACTTAGCATTTGATAGCTTATGCATAACATTTCACTCACATTCATTTCAAACTTATCAATTGATTATAAAAGCACATTGCATATTTACCAACATGTTATACTTACCATTAGGCCATATAAGCATGATATAATACACTATCATTTCATCTTTAACATTCGACTAAATCCCTATCTTACAAGGAACACCGAACTCACATAACATTTCATTTCACCGGTATTATAGCCTGCTAGGCTCAAAGCCCGATATCGTTTCACCGGCATTATAGCCTGCTAGGCCCGAAGCCCGAATATCATATTTTGATAGACAATTCACCTGTTCTTTCCCACTTTCATAACTTACACTTCAATCATGTATAACTGAAACACATATCTATGAACAAAGATTTTCATCCTTTCAACCACATAGGGTTTAATTTCCACATTGGAACACATATCTTAGTACATCATTTGATAGTATCAAATTCGACTAGATATGCTAGTCACATACGGCTCATAACTTTAATTTAATATTCCTTCAACACAAAGAACATATGTATATTTTCACTGAAGCATCATCTCAATACAATACATCTTGCTCATTGATTTGCACACAACTATTCAAATTAGCAATTATAAGATGGTTCCGCACATAGCCCATCCTTATCGATAATTTACGATGATTTTATCCTTACTCACATATATGACATAGGCATTTTTACCTATGCTTCTCAATTCACATTTATGATTCAATTCCAATCGATTTAACATGCATAAGTACATATCGTATACCTGACCAACTTAATGTATTGAACGAAATCGATTGTCGATTTAACACAAGGTCTCATAGTTGAACATAAACATGAAACCATTTCTTATATGTTCGATTCACATCAATCATCAAATTCATTTAATTCACATGTACTTAATTAGGTTGTTCGTACCTGAATAATTTACTTTACAGAATGAATCCACATATAGTATTAGCCTATAGTTTTATAGCACCACACTTTTAATAGTTTACCGACAATTTGCCTGCTAGGTAATAACCTGATTTCATCACCGGCCATAAGCCTGCTAGACCTTTAAGTCCGATGTCATTTCACTGGCATTACGTCTGCTAGGTTTGAAACCCGAATATATATTATAATGCATAACTTATATCATCGATCACTAACAGTTACCTCATCGAAGTTCACATTTAATCACTTTAGTACCAAGCCACATTCGGCTACCACAAAGGACTAATAATAATAATTTTATACACATCATGGTTTCCTTTAGATATTTAATAATCACAAATCGTGATATCTCTACCAGCACATATACGACATAGTTTATTCATTGTAACACTCATTTAGTGCATCAAATTTTGAAATCCAATTCAGCTTAAGCATAATAGCCATAATCGGCTTATAGCCTTAAATCATTACATATTCGGCATATTAACTAAATAAAATTTACATTCTCTTTGCCATATTAATTTAACACTTAGGCATATAAAAAGGAATCAAGCTTAAACACTTAAGAACTTACCTCGAATGTTGTCGAACGATTACAACAGCTATTCGATTACGTTCTCTTTTCCCTTATCTAAATTTGCCCCTCTATGCTCTTAAGCTTAAATTCAACAATTTTAAACTTAGTCATTATTCGACTATTAAAGCATCACTTTCAGAATATATAATATATATATTCGACTTTCACACATACAGATCATAGTAAGCTTATAAGAAATCAATAAGCAACTCATTAACAAATTTTTGTCAATATTTACCACATAATCATAATTTCACTGTAAGTTGTCTTCCCGAGCAACAGTCACTAAATCATATATAACTGGAGCTAAGAAACTCCAAATCAATTGCCGTTAATTTTACCTGAAAATAGACTCATATATCTTCTATCCATAAAAGTTTCAGAATTTTTGGTTTGGCAAATCAATACCAGATATTTCTTAAAGTTTCCCCTGTTTCACTGTTTGACTAATCTGACCACTTTTCACTACGAATCGAATTTCTCATTGTACAGAATTCAAAATATGTTCCCGTTTATTTCATTTGAAACTAGACTCATTAAGGAGTCTAAGAATATAAACTTCATCTTATAACCATTTTTTTAAAATTTATAATGATTTTATAAATACAGAACAGAGGATCTAGAAGTCATTCTGACCCTATTTCACATCACTTCAAATATCTCATTATCGGAAATTTTTTTGCTTACACGGTTTCTTTTATAAGAAACTAGACTCATTAATATTTAATTACATAATTTATTATGCTTCTAACTCATCTCCCACAATTTATGGTGATTTTCAAAAATCACGTTACTGCTGCTGTCCCAAGCAGATTTATTACCAAATCACTTTTTTTTTCACACATACCTTGCATGCATGTTATTTAAACATGCATATCACAAATCAATCATCACATACCTATAAATTCACTTAAGCATAATCTTCATTTGATCATTTTAAAGCACAAACATTACTCAATATTGTCAAAGTTCACATTCGGCCATAATACACACAACATGTTAGCCGATTTTTACCCTTAGCATCTAATGCACATGCATGCTCATCTGACTCATATTTTTCATTGACAACCTCCTTAACTTCAATTTATTCACATCTTTAATCATGCTACATTCGACCATTATTTAACAACAATTCATGTATCCTTTTTATTAAACACTCAAAATCAACCATCTTCATACCTCATCACCAAAGACATCAAAATACCAACCAAGAATGTAACATTCATGGCCGAATATCATCTCCATCAAATAACAAAATTTGAACCATGGCTAGGTAGATTTCAAACTTACAACTTAAAATATACATGAATCTCAAAGAATAATATCAAACATACCTCAATCTAGTTACATGCATGGCCAAACTTCTTAGAAACTTTTCCCCTAGGCACCGAATATTCAAGAGCTTCTTAATCAACTTAAAGGTGACCAAATGCCTTAACTTCAATTTCTTCTTTTTCTTTCTTTAGGTACGGCAATGGAAGAAGAAAAGATAAGCCAACTTTGTTTTTATCACCCTTTTCTTTTAATAAAAATTAATATTTCATAATATTAATCCATTAAACATTTAATTCTTTAATATAAAAGACATGAAATGGCCATCACCCACTAACTATTATAATGCTAAAATGCATATATTATCTATTACCCATCACCTTGGCCAGCCACTACATTAAAAGTGGTCCATTTGACATGCAAGTCCCCCATGTCAATAATTCATGCATTAATAGGCCACTTCGAAATTCACCTATCACATTTTCAAATCTTATCACATGAGTCCTTCCTTATAAATTAATACCTAATCGATAAAATCAAGGCACGAAATATTCACACATACAAATTCCACATACAATAAGTACAGAATATAGCATCTAATTATTTTTGTGACTCAATTTTGTGGTCTCGAAACCACTTTTCGACTAGGGTCAAATTAGGGCTGTCACACGTAGGGCTACTGCAGGGGACACACGACCGTGTAACATGACCATGTGTCGCACACGACTGAGACACACGCCCATGTCTCTGCCCGTGTGGACAAAAATAGGCCATTTGTAAAGCCAATTTGCAACCCTACTCTCAAGTACACAAAGCAACCAAATTGATACCATTTCAACACATATATAGGCAACCAAAACATGTCAAATCAAACATATATTAAGTCCTCTATCAACCACCAATTCGACTACTAAATTCGATATACAAAACATACCAAATTCATAACTATTTCATATCACAAACCAAACTATACTATCATCTCAAAATCAAACCTCAAAATGTCATACTTTAAGCAACAATACAACAACTTACAACTATCCAAAATAGCCAATAGATAACCATACCAAACACATGATTTAAACAAAATTAAATGGCCAAATACATACCAACATTTTCAACAAAAGCAAGCCAAATCTCATGGCTATAACAATCTCAAAACATATCATCAACTCACTAGCTTATACATGCCATATAACATATATACAAAGCTTCAAAAGTACCAACAAGTTGATTTGATAGTACCATGATAGTTCCCGATGATCCCCGATGTCCGAGCTAGCTTCGATACTCTATAAAACAAAGATAAATATCACACAATAAGCTTCATAGCTTAGTAAGTTCGTACCAAATATACTTAACAGTTTATATAATACAAAACATAAATTAATAAACACATAGTTGTTCTTATATCATCATTCAATTCTAATCCATCACCATTTAACATGTATATACAAATTCATCAAGCTTCATAAACATAGTATTAGAGGTGTGCATGGGCCGGGCGGCCCGGCACGGCCCGAAGGCCTGCCCGAAAAATGGAAGGGTTTGGGTAAAAATATAGGCCCGAAAAACGGGCTTGGACAAAAAACGAGGCCCGTTTAGAAAACGGGCCGGGCCTCGGGTAACATTTTTTTGGCCCGGCCCGATTTTAATATTAAATTATTTTAAAAAAATTTTATTTTTAATTTTAAATAACTTTAGTACTTTTACTTTACTTTTTTTGTTGTTTTGATGTTATTTTGATATTGTAAAACTTTTGTTATTAATATAATTTAATTCTTAATTTAGTTTTAATTTGTTTCAATTTTTCAATTTTAATATAATTACTTTTTATTATATTTTTAATTTATGTATTATTTTAATAATTATTTTAGTCCCATTATTTATTTATTTTTTGTTTTAATATTTGTTTTTATGTTTTAAATGTATTTGATTTATTATATTTTAAAGTTTTTTATTTAATAAAAAAAGCAAAAAAAATTTAATATGGCCGGGCCGGACTCGGGCCTACCATTTTTTTCTCGGGCCGGGATTGGACAAATTTTTAGGCCCATATTTAGGGCCGGGCCGGGCCCGGGCCTTGAAAACAGGCTAAAATTTTTTTATGGGCCCGGCCCAAACCCGGCCCAGCCCGAACCCGGCCCGGCCTGGCCCGGCCCATGCACACCTCTACATAGTATCAACTACCACATAGGTATCGTACATACTTGAACATTCCCGTATTTATTTATTTCATTCTCACCTCTTTGTTCAATACATTAATTCGTTCGGAAGTCTTTCTAAGCTCTAAGAATTCATACACTTAGTATATCAGTGATTAACCGAAGCTATAACGATCTCACACACTTAGTGCCATCACATTAAACTGAAGCTATCTCGGTATCGCATACTTAGTGCCTCATATAGCCAAAATTCCAATTTGCACGCTAAGTGCTATTTATAGCCGAAACTATTTTGAAACACACACTAAGTGCCAAACATAGTCGATATATCATCGTACGCCATCGTAGTCACATATATACAATTTATGCATTATTAAAGCATTAAAAACATAATTGTAACATCACTTATCACGTATGAACTTACCTCGTACTCCGAATCGGATCAATTACTCGATAACCTTTGATTTTCCCCGATCTAAATCCGAGTTCTTTATTTCTTGATCTATATGTATTCCAAAATAAACCCATTTAATCACCAATTCACTTAATTTAATCCACAAACACATAAATTGACATTTTGCACATTAGCCTTCTAATTTTTCATATTTCCTCAATTTAGTCCTTATTTCAAAACAACTCAAAATATGCAAAATTTCAACATGCTCATGTTAGACCGAATTTTCCTTTGGTCCCTAGTAGCCCATTAATTCCATTTATTTCACATTTAAACCCTTAAATTTTCAAATTTCACAATTTAGTCCACAATAAGCATTTTTATCAAAAATCACTTAATTAAACATGTATATCAAACACCAAGCTTGCATAATTCATCATCAAACATCATAAAGCTCAAGCATTCATCAATGGAAACTTTGAAAATCATCAACACTTTCAAAAATTTAAGCATGGGCTAGCTAGAACTCAAAGCAACGATCACAAAAACATAGAAATCATCAAAAACTGAGCAAAATTAGACTTAACCTTTCAAAACCTAAAATGGTATTATTTCCTCTTGAATTTTGGCAATTGATGAAGATGATAAAAATTATAATTTGATATTTTATTTAATATCATAATAATCATCAATTTTACCAAAATAACCTTGTTAATAAACTATATAAAACACTTAATATAACTCCATCTTTGTCCACTCATAAATAAAATGGTTTGATTACCATTTAAGGCCATCATATTAAAAGCCAAGGCCAATTGACACCTTTAAGTAATAGAATGAAACTTTTTCATTTTAATCGATTAGGTCCTTTTTACCAAATTGAGCTATTAAACAATAAAATTAGCTCATGAAATTTTTACACATATATATTCATATACTGTAAACACCAAAAACAATATTAAAATAATTTTACGACCTCGGATTTGTGGTTCCAAAACCACTATTCTAATTTAGCTAAAATCAGTATGTTACAACTCTCCCCCCTTAGGGATTTTCGTCCTTAAAAATCTTACCAGTGAATAGGTTTGGATATTGCTTTCTCATAGCATCCTCGGGTTCCCAAGTAGCTTCTTCAACCCCGTGTCGATGCCACGATACTTTCACTGAGGCTATTCTTTTATTTCTCAACTATTTGATCTCACAAGCTAAAATCTGTATAGGTTCTTCATCATAATATATATCAAGCTGATTTTCAACCTCAGTCGGGGAATGACATACGAAGAATCTGATCTGTATCTTCGTAGCATTGATACATGAAATACGTTATGAATCCTTTTTAACTCAGGTGGCAACAACAATCTATAAGCAATCAACCCAATACGCTCGACAATCTTATACAGCCCGATGAATCTCAGACTTAATTTTCCTTTACGACCGAACCACAGTATTTTCTTCCATGGAGATACTTGCAGAAACACTTTATCTCTGATCTGAAACTCAATATCTTTTCTTTTTAAATATGCATACGATTTCTAACGATCCAGAGTTGCTTCCAGACTATCACGGATTACTTTTACTTTCTCTTCAGTCTCTCTGATCAGATCAACCCCATAAATCTTATTCTTGTTTAACCCAGTATAACGGTGTTCAACACTTCCGACCGTATAAAGATTCGTATGGTGCAATTTTAATGCTCGATTGAAAACTATTATTATACGCGAATTCAATCAATGGCAAATACTTTTCCCACGTACCTTCAAATTCAAGATTGCAACATCTCAACATATTCTCGACTATCTGAATAACTCACTCAGATTGACCATCCGTCTATGGGTGAAATGATGTACTGAAATGTAGCTTTGTACCCAATGCATGTTGTAGTTTCTTCCAAAACCTCGATGTGAATCTTGGATCTCTGTCCGATACAATAGAAATAGGTACCCCGTGTAATCTCACAACTTCAAAGGTATATAACTTAGCTAACTTATCAAGTGAAGAATTCGTACGTACAAGAATGAAATGAGCTGATTTCGTCAATTTGTCAACAACAGCCCAGATTGCATCTTTCTTACTCGGAGATAGGGGTAAACCCGAAACAAAATCCATAGTCACTCTATCCCATTTCCACTCAGGAATCATAATAGGTTGCAATAAACCAGATGGTACTTGATGTTTAGCTTTAATTTGCTGACAAATTAAACACTTAGAAACAAACTCTGAAATGTCACGTTTCATACCATGCCACCAATAAAGTTGTTTCAAATCATTATACATTTTCATATTTCCCGGATGTACAAATAACCAACTACTATGAGCTTCATTTAAAATCATCTGAATCAACTCTGAATTTTTTGGAACACAAATTCAGCCTCTAAATCTTAAATAGTCATCATCATCAACTTGAAACTCTGAATCGGAATTCAAATCACATTGAGCTCTTTTAGCTAACAATTCATTATCAACTTTCTGAGCTTCAAAAATCTGTTGTAAAATCAACGATCTCACTTTCAACTCAGCTACAATCGAGCCATTATTAGAAAGAGTCAATTGAGTACTCATTGCACGTAGAGCAAACAAACATTTCTAGCTTAAAGCATCAACAACAACATTAGCCTTTCCCAGATGATAATCGATTACTAATTCATAATCTTTTAGTAATTCTAGCCATCTCCGTTGTTACAAGTTCAAATCTTTCTGAATCATCAAATATTTCAAACTCTTGTGATCTGTGTAAACATGGCATTTCTTACCAAACAAATAATGACGCCAAATCTTCAACGCAAATACAATGGCTGCTAACTCTAAATCATGCGTCAGGTAATTCTTTTCATGCAGCTTCAACTGTCTCGAGGTATAAGCTATGACTTTGACTTCCTGCATCAAAACAAAGCCCAGACCATTCAACGATGCATCACTATAGATTATGAATTCTTTACCTAATTTCGGCTAAACTAACACTGGAGCTTTGGTCAATAAAGCTTTCATCTCATCAAAACTTTTTTGACATTTTTCAGACCATTCAAACTTTACATCTTTCTAAAGCAATTTCGTCAACGGAGTCGCAATCATCGAAAAGCCTTTTACAAATCATCGATAATAGCCATTTAGTCCCAGAAAACTACGGACTTTAGATACATTTCTTAGAGGCTTCCAATCCATAATCGCAGAAATCTTGTCCGAATCGACTCGGATTCTTGATGCTAACACAATATGTCCTAGAAAACAAACCTCACGCAACCAGAATTCACATTTACTAAACTTTGCATATAACTGTTTATCGCACATGGTCTACAATACAATTCTCAAATGCTCGGCATGCTCAGTTTCATTTCTCAAATTGATCAAAATATCATCTATGAACAGAACAATAAATCGATCTAGATACTATTTGAAAATTCGATTCATTAGATCCATAAAAATAGCAGGTGCATTCGTTAATCCGAAAGGCATAACTAAAAACTCATAATGTTCGTACCTCGTAAGGAAAGCTATATTTGGCACATCAGAATCTCTAACTCGCAACGGGTAATAATCCGATCTCAAATCTATCTTTGAAAACACTGTAGCAACTTTCAATTGATCAAACAAATCGTCAATTCTGGGTAGAGGATATTTGTTATTGATCGTCACTTTATTAAGCTGTCAGTAGTCTATACACATTCTCATCGTGCTATATTTCTTTTTCACAAACAACACAGGAGCACCCCAGGGCGAAAAACTCGGTCGTGCAAATCCTCTATCAGTTAATTCTTGCAACTAAGCTTTTAATTCTTTTAACTCTATCAGAGCCATTCTGTATGGAGCTATCGATATCAGTGTTGTACCCGGCATTAACTCAATGCAAAACTCAACCTCTCGGATCGATGGTAAACCTGGTAACTCTTCAGGAAACACATCTAGACACTCACATACAACTGGCACTGATTCAATATTCTTTTCAGTCACTTTCGTATCAAACACATAAGCAAAATAAGCTTCGCAACCCTTTCTCACATATTTCTGAGCTAACGTCGATGAAATCATTGCTAGCAAACCATTCAAATCATCTGACTCAATTCAGATAATCTCATTATTCTGACATCTCAGATCAATCGTCTTTCTTTTGCAATTCACAATAGCATCATGCAGCGTTAACCAATCCATACCCAAAATTATATCAAATTCATCAAATGGTAACAACATTAGATTACCCGAAAAACAAATATCCCCAATCATCAATGAATAGTTCTTGTACACTTTATCAACCAACATGCACTTGCCTAAGGGGTTCGATACTCTAATTACAAACTCAGTAGACTCTACTGGTAAAGTCTTACTGGATACTAAGTTCACACATATATACGAATGAGTTGATCCTGGATCTACCAATGCAATAACTTTAGTATCATAGAGAGTAAAAGTACTAGTAATAATGTTTGGAGATAACGCTTCTACGCGAGCGCGAATAACGTAGGCTCGTTCAGGTGCTCTCACCTCTGATCTCATAGTAGTGTTTTTAGTCGCTTTCAGACTACCACTAATATTTCTCGTGTTTCTAGGTGGTCTACCTCTAGCAACGGTGTTACTCAGCCTCATGTTCTGAGCATTATCTTTTTTAGCTAACCCCGAGAAATCTTTAATAAAGTGATCTCGTGAACCACAACTATAACAAGTTCTATTATTATTTTTCCCCCAATAATCTCCAAAATGTCATCTTCCACATTGTTGACACTCAAGCTTCACATCTCTTACATTGCCAACACTCGATACCGATGTGACTTGAGCTTTAAGGTTGGTGTATTACTTTTCGTAATCTCTATTCTGATATCCCCCAAAAGCTGTCGATCGGTTAAAATAGTCTCTAGATTTCTTCGATGAAGAATGATAAGATTTATTCATCGATCTCTTCCTCGAATCTCTTGCCTCTGAATTAACTTTTCTCTTTTCTTTACTGAGATCTTCGGTTTTACAAGCCCTCTCAACCAATACAACAAACTCCTTCAATTAAGTATCCCGACTAATAGTTTTATATCTTCCTTCAATCCATCAACGAACCTTTTGCACATGATCTCTTCAGTGGAGACATATTCCCTAGCATACTTGCTTAACCGCAAGAATTCTCTTTCTTATTCAATGACAGTCATTTGGCCCTGTTTCAATTCTAGAAACTCTTTATGTTTCTGATCGAAGAATCTCTGGATTATGTACTTTTTTCAGAACTTGGTCTAAAAGAGTTCCCAGGTAACCCATTCTCTAGGAACCACTAATGTCAACATTTTCCACCAGTGATATACATTATCTCTAAGCAAGGATACTATGTATTTGATACATTCATCTAAAGTACAGGACAATTCATCAAATAATAGGATAGTGCTCTCAAGACAGAATTCAGCTCTCTCAGCATCATCATAAACTGTAGCCCGAAACTCTTTAGCCCCATGTTTACAAATCTTATCAACAGGTGGCTTACTCAATCGAATCGGATTTATTACCTGTGGCACAACCAAGACTTGTTGAGGAACAAGTGGGGGTGGGGGTTGTTGAGCAGCCAGATTTGTTCGAACGAATTTCGTAAACCACTCACTCATCATTTGGAAGAAGGCTTGTTTAGCATTTCCCTCTTGGCTACTAGAAATCAGTCTAAAGTCAACCCGTATTGTCCCTTGATCCCTTAAGTAGGAGTAGGCACATTACTTTCCACATCGTCAGCTATTGTTCGATCAGGATCCATTTGCTACATGAAAAACACATTTTAACTGTCAAGAATCATCACACTATCGCAGTTTATATATATGGCATGTATAGTTAGACTCTCACTCGCTACATTAGTCCTAGAATCAACTAAACCGTAGCTCTGATACCAATAAATATAACACCTCTAACCCGTATTCATTGCCAGAATATCGTTACGAGGCATTACCGATTAATACAGATTGTTCAAATACATAACACATTCATTCATACTTATCAATCATATTTTCCCTTATAAGGTCTTATAAAACCTTAAAACATGCTTAAATGAGGTCCGACACTAAACCAATAACATTTACAAATTTTAATAAACATAAAAATTTTCTTTAATTACAAGGTCACACGCCCGTTTGAACAGGTCGTGTGCCTCACACGGCTATCAAACACGCCCGTGTCACATGTCGTGTGAAAACAGGGCATACATACTAACTTGCACCACACGGCGAAGACACGCCCGTGTGCCACGACCGTGGGAAAATTAGGGAGCGATTACTGACTTGGGTCACACGGCCAACCGTAGGCCCGTGTGTCTAAGCCGTGCTCGAGACTGACTTAAATTTGTAGGGCTACCCCAGGGGACACACGGTCGTGTAACATGACCATGTGTCACACACGGCTGAGACAGATGCCCATGTCTCTGCTCGTGTGGACAAAAATAGGCCATTTGTAAAGACAATTTGCCACCCCACTCTCAAGTACACAAAGCAACCAAATTGATACCATTTCAACACATATATAGGCATCCAAAACATACCAAATTCACATCTATTTCATATCACAAACCTCACCATACTATCATCTCAAAATCAAACCTCAAAACGTCATACTTTAAGCAACAATACAACAACTTACAACTATCCAAAATAGCCAACAAATAACCACACCAAACACATTATTTAAGCCAAATTAAATGGCCAAATACATACCAACATTTTCAATAAAAGCAAGCCAAATCTCATGGCTATAACAATCTCAAAACATATCATCAACTCACTAGCCTATACATGCTATACAACATATATACAAAGCTTCAAAAGTACCAATGAGTTGATTCGATAGTGTCATGATAGTTCCCAATGATCCCCGATGTCTGGGCTAGCTTCAATTCTCTATAAAACAAAGACAAAGATCACACATTAAGCTTCATAGCTTAGTAAGTTCATACCAAATATACTCAACAATTTATATAATACAAAACATCAATTACTAAACATTTAGTAGTTTTTATATCATCAATTGTATTCTAATCCATCACCATTTAACATGTATATACAAATTCATCAGGCTTCATAAACATAGTATCAATTACCACATAGGTATCATACATAACTGAACTTTCCCGTATTTATTTATTTTATTCTTATCTCTTTGTTCAATACATTAATTCGTTCAGAAGTCTTTCTATGCTCTAAGAATTTGCACACTTAGTACATCAGTGATTAGCCGAAGCTATAACGATCTCTCACACTTAGTGCCATCACATTAAACCGAAGCTATCTTGGTATCGAACACTTAGCACCTCATATAGCTAAAACTATTCCGATTCGTACACTAGGTGTTATTTGTAGCTGAAGCTATTTTGAAATGCACAATAAGTACCAAACATAGTCGATTTTTATTCGTACGTAATTGTAGCCAGATATATACAAATTTATGCATTATTAAAGCATTAAAAACATAATTGTAACATCACTTATCATGTACGAGCTTACCTCGTACTCAGAATTGACTAATTGGATCAATTACTCGATAACCTTCGATTTTCCCCGATCTAAATTCGAGTTCTTTCTTTCTTGATCTATATGTATTCAAAATTAACCCATTTAATCACCAATTCATTCAGTTTAATCCACAAACACATAAATGGGCATTTTGCAAATTAGCCCCCTAATTTTTCACATTTCCTAAATTTAGTCCTTATTTCAAAACAACTCAAAATACACAAAATTTCAACACACTCATGTTAGACCGAATATTGCTTTGGTCCCTAGAGGCCCATTAATTCTATTTATTTCACATTTAAACCCTAAATTTTCAAATTTCACAATTTAGTCCACAATAAGCATTTTTATCAAAAATCACTTAATTAAACATGTATATCAAACACCAAGCTTGCATAATTCATCATCAAACATCATAAAACTCAAGCATTCATCAATGGAAACTTTGAAAATCATCAACACTTTCAAAAATTTAAGCATGAGCTAGCTAGAACTCAAAGCAACGATCACAAAAACATAGAAATCATCAAAAACCGAGCAAAATTGGACTTACAATTAAGCTAAGCAATGGTCGAACATTTCAAACCCTAAAATGGTATTCTTTCCTCTTGAATTTCGACAATTGATGAAGATAACAATTATAATTTTTTTGTTTTATTTAATATCATAATAATCATCAATTTACCAAAATAACCTTGTTATTAAACTATATAAAACACTTAATATAAAACCATCTTTGTCCACTCATAAATAAAATGGTTTAATTACCATTTAAGGCCATCATATTTAAAAGCCAAGTCCAATTGACACATTTAACTAATAGAATGCAACTTTTTCATTTTACGCAATTAGGTCCTTTTTACCAAATTGAGCTATTAAACGATAAAATTAGCTCACAAAATTTTCAAACATATATATTCACATACTGTAAACACAAAAAACAATATTAAAATAATTTTACGACCTCAGATTTGTGGTTCCAAAACTACTATTCTAATTTAGCTAAAATCAGGTTGTTATAGAATGTTAGTAACCATATGGTTCAACCTTCTTTGTAGGAAATCCCTTGTGGAAACATGATGGAGCCATGTTTCGGTCAAGGTGACAGAAACAGAACAACTTATGAAGAACGAATGGTGTAAACAGATGAACTAGATGAATGGCGAACACATGTCAAGAAGATATCGAGAAAACACGATGAAGAGCCAAAGCGATGCCATTATGAGCATGTGAATGGAATGAACCAATTTAAGGTTGGGGACAAAATACTACTAGACAAAGCGGATCCTTGAATTGCCCCTTCGAAGCTCAAGTCAAATGGATCGAACACATTTACGGTACTAAACGTTTTTTTATTCAGAGCTCAAGCCAAATGGATAACGAGAAAGAGGAGCTTTAGCTCCGTGAACCACCGTGACTATGCGCATCTAAGGTAAGTCGAGCTTAGACTCTAAGTAATCGCTTTTGGAGAAGCAACCCAAGTGTTTAACTTATGCTTATTCTTTTAATTTTATTGCATGCTAATTTAAAATCAAATTAAATAAAAAAAGTTTTTTACCTACATAGCCTAGACACACATGCGTGTCCTATGTCGTGTGCACAATGGGGTATTCAACAGTGAGTCACACCGCCTAGACATATAGGCATGTCCTAAGCCATGTGCACAACAGAGTGTTCTACAGTTACATGGTATAATGACATGGTCGTATCAGTCACATGGCCTAAACACACAGGCGTGTCCTTGGCTGTGTTAGTCTTGGTACTTAAATTTTCCAAAATTTGAAGGTTACACGGCTTAAGATGGTCCACGCGGCTTGGCAACATAGCTGTGTGGCACACAAGGACATACGGGCATGTCCCAGGTTGTGTAAGTACTAGAGCTAATTTTTCAATTTTAATTTCAGGTCAGTGAGTTACATGAGCAAGAGACACGGCTGTGTGCGAGACACGTCTTGTCACATAGGCGTGTGTGAGACCGCATGCCCTACACAGCATGGCGCACGTGTGACACGACCGTATGGCCTAACACAGGCTTGAACATGACCGCGTCCCCCTTTTTTAACCCACAAACCCTAAATTACTTTCTTAAGTTTGTCTTCTTCCCTAACTACCTCCCACAATCCTAGTCGCCGTTCACCCATTTCCTCACATTTTTCGGCCACTGCCCACCCGACCCCTTCCCCCTTTGCCATTTCTTCTTTCCCCTCTTCCTTCAACCACCCTAAAAACCTCAACTTCCCTCTCTCTTTTCTCCTTTCGTCCCTTACAGATCTGAAAACATAGGCCCCATAACCATCCGTCCGCCCCTCACAACCCTACCCACACACTATACCCACTGCCCTGACCCCTTTCTTCTCTTTTTCTTCCTTCCCCCTCACTAAGCCACTCAAAACCATTCCCTAGCCCTTTAGCTCCTTTCACCACTCTTTGAGCCACCATTTCCTATTCCCCCTTAGCGGAAGCTTCATTTAATCAATCGTTAGTAAGAATTTCATGCTTCACACACCGTGTTATCAAGCAACAATACACCGTAAATCAATCAATAATTAAACTCAAACATGTCTCAAAATTATTATAAAATCATCCAAAATAAATTTCCAATGTCCAAAGTCCAATTACAACCAAAATAAACTAATTATTGGGAGTTTCACAATGCTTGATTACAGTATCTAAAATGTATAATAAAGTCTCTGCCAAGCCTAAATCTCTTGGAACTCTTTTACTCGACTCCTCAGCTCCCCAATCTTGACGATTATCTATACGAATGTGAAGGTGTGAGCTTTAAAAAGTTCAGTGAATGTTAATAAAAATGACAAGTAAATTATCAGCCAATTTATACTTAATTCAAAACCAATAATCACCAATTATCAGTTAAAATAATGTAACATGTCATTTAAATTTTCCATAAGCATTTTCAATACCAAAAATCATTTATTCATGGCATTTAATCCTAACAACAATCGCACCATAAATATATTGGCATTCATTTCTCACGGCTTAATCGGGTGATCATACATCGGATAAACAGATCTCTGAACTCCTATAAATATCAAATATAGTCCATCGAGTTGAGCAGGCCAAAGCATGCTCTCCCTTATAGCGCCTCAAATAACCCATTGAGTGGAGACTCATGCTCAACACTCCCTTATCTACTCCAAACAAATCAGTCCACCTAGAGCCATATGCTCACAATTTCACAAATAAAAGTAGGTACCCACAAATCCTATGGCATGCCAACTATATTCAATGGATCCACCATGCATGTTGCCAATATATTCAGTCAAACATAACATATAAATCAGTCATTTTTGTGCTCAATTTAATGTGACAAAATGATTATGTATAACTTGTAACATAGCCATTTAGCATCTAATTAAATCAAGCAATTCATTCATCAATTTCCCATATTCAGTTACCAATTGTAAGACCAACATATTATGATAAAAAAATTTTAGTACACATGCTTAAAATCATCTTTAAAATTAATCTAATTAAATAGTACAACACCACCAAAAAACTCACTTACCATTTTTTTTTTTGAATACAAATTAAATATTTGCACATTTAATACCAATCTTGCAAAATCAACCATTCATCCATAATTAATTAATTTTAATAAAAAATTAAGGTACTAATTAAACATAATTTAGGGTCAATTTACCAAATCACACTTAGAAACACTCACCACACAATTTTATTCTATCACAACAAGTGATCAACTAGGCAATTCCAAGCTTCAATTTCGGTTATCTTGGTCCTCTTCAAGATTCGAAGCTTCAACACAGTTAAAGCAGACATTACCACCTTTCCAAATCTATAATAAACACAATTTTTAATTAATTATGCTAATCAAAATTCACTCACAAAGATACCTTACTGGATTTGTAATATCAAGTCAAAAACTCGATTCCTCACAAAATTGATCTCGCCAGCCCCCCTAATCACTTTCAAACATCAATACTAAACCAAATACACATAAACCAAGCATCAGTTTCACAAAAATCTAAAAAATCGATTCATGAAGATGATGAAATGCAGATTTTTTCAAATTACATCACAAATCATGTTTAATCTTGATAACTAAGACCAAAAACCTTTTAATAGATCCATTTCTAGTTCCAACATCCATTGATTTGTGGATTTCCTCTCAAAATTCAAGATCCACCATTAAAGCACTTTAAGCTTTTGAATAAGATGACATTGATAAAAATTCATTTAATTGACTCTCAGATCATGTAAAAGTGTTTCTAATCTTCATAAAAACAAGATTAGGATTGAAGATTACCTTTGATTTGCTCTAAATTTGTTGATTGAAAATCTTGATTTTGGAAGCTTGAGAATTTTAGAATATTTTTTACTACTTTTGTGAATAATTTTGGGTGAATTGAGAAAGTATTTTGAGAAGAAAATTAGTTGGATCTATTCTCTGATGATAAATCTTTAAAACCATGCAAAGAAAATGAAATTTATAGCTCTCTAAAATGAAATTTATAGCTCTCTAATATGATGTAAATGGAGTGAAAAATGGACTAGATGCATTGTTTTTAAAACTGAAACAACCCACCAGATTTTAAAAATTGGGGAATTTGCCTAATGGCCACTCACACATTTCCCTTGTTTTACCATTTAATCCTTTCCATTCGAAATTTTGAATTTTAAGGTTTATTTGCCAAATAAATGCTCTAAATTTTCCCTTGTTTTACAATTAAACCCAATTTAATTAATATTTAAATTTAACACAAATTAACCCCCAATAAAAATTATTTTTAAATTCTTTTTGACCCAAATTAATTATTTTCACTAATAATTATTTAATTACTTTAAAATTAATTTTCAAAAAATATTTTTATTTTTTCGAATTATTTTTTAATCAATTTTAGATGAAATTAACCACTGGTTAAGCTTCTGTATTTTGTTTGGTCCTGTGTTCGAATCTTGATCTGTGCAGGGAATGTTTTATTTTTGCATTTCGGTGGGTGGTAGTTAGTTGGTTGGTTATTTAAAACCTTCTAGAAACATTTGTTGGAGTTTCGACATCTTTTTGCTCTTTTCTTTTCCTGCCATATTTCTTCTATCATTCATTCTCGATACTTGGTCCTTCATTTTGGTTTCTTCCTTTCGAAGTGACCAACTTATCTTTCTAGTTCAATTCGTTAGCCGATAAGTTCAATTTAAATTTTTGGTGTTGAAACTTCTTCGACATAACTATGATTTTGGAATGCTAGTTTTTAGCGATTTGACAACAAACTAATCGTTTTATTGGGCAATTGCTTGTCATTTAGGGATGAGAATTCATTCTTGTTGTTCCTGCATCGAGTTCGTATCAGGTGGGTGCCAAAACCCCTCTTTTTTTTTCATTTTCAATCGTAAAAAAAAGGGACTATTGACACCATACGGCTAGGGACATGAGCGTGTGTCCAAGCCGTCTAACTCATTGTTAATGATTTAGAACCACACGGACAAATGACATGGGCGTGCACCCAGGCCGTGTGAGCCACACAGGTAAGGATATTGGCATGTGTCTAGATCATGTGGCATATGAATACGATCCGAATCTTATTTTTTGAGGCCGTGAGTGTTGACCAATGTGAGCACTGACCTCCACAATGTATTTATGATCTGAATTTAATTGTAAGAGGACTATCTGATGCTCTAAGACTGATATATGAATGATCTATGCGATATCTTAATGTATTAGACTGATGATGAACAACTTGTGATCTGTACGTATATCTGTTATGTTTGAACCTAAGTGAGTAGGATCCATCAGAACGTAAGTGATATTGTCTATGTGTGCAAATTATCAGGTACGATTTGTATTCTGTTAAGTTTGTTGGAACGCCTCTTTATTGCTCTGTTGATAAAGAATATGTGAAATCTGAACATGTTAGACTGATTGTAACACCCCTTAACCAAGTCTGAGGCCGGGAGAGGGTACGAGGCATTATCGGACTTAAACGTACACAACTATAAAAAATCGGGCCATAAAAATTTTTTGTTCGAATTAAAAACATCCATTCATATTCATAATGTCCCTTATATGGGTTACGAGGCCCAAAACATACATCGGGGGTGGTTGGGACTAAACTGAGAACTTATGAACTTTTTACAACACTTAGAAAATTTTCTAGTTTTTAAGAGTCACACGTCCGTGTGGGTTAGGCCGTGTGGTCACACACGCCCGTGTGGCTTAGGACACGCCCGTGTAACTCTCTATTTATGATGTCAGCAACGATATAGGGTCACACGGCCAAGTCACACACCCGTGTGCTAGACCGTGTCCTCCACACGAATGAGACACATGGTCGTGTCTCTGCCTGTGTGGCCTAGAAAATGGCTATTTACCAAGCCATTTGGCACCCTTGTTAGCAGTTACTTAAACATAACTTCAATGGTACTTTTCATGGCAATTTTATATCGATTTATTCATGCATAAGGCACCATACTTTGCCTAGTTTAAACTTATCAACTTACTTCCATGATTATCGTTAACACATTCTTACACTTCGTACTTATGCTAAGATCTATTCATAGGCCAATTTAGTCACTTTAAAACCATCAAGTAATCTAGGGCAAATTCACAATTCATCCATACCAAACACACATGACCACACCATATGAAAACTTTAGCACATGCATGCATATATGAATAGGTTTACAACCCAATAACCAATATGAGCCACATCTCATGGCCATATACAAAATGAATCCTATTCCCATTATGAGCCAATACATTTGGCCAAATCAAATGACACATACCCAATTGAATAAGTCCCTATACATGCCATAGACTTAAAGTGCTTGAAATCATTTATACCCTTCAATAGTTGGATAGTGTGATAGAATCTCTGACGATCTCCAACCCAAGCTAGCTTAGTAACCCTATAATATGAGGAAAAAGGAAGGGGTAAGCTATATAGCTTAGTAAGTCCATATGAAAATAATAAGAGATTTATTTACATGATTTTTTCCATATTCTCACAACATGTTCTCAAGGTAAAACAATCATAATTGCACATAATTCCACTATTTATTCATATTCCAGCCAAGTTGTCTACACGAGTCGTAGTCATTAAATTATTGATAACTTGAACTACAGAATTATAAATTAAGATCTGTTAAAATAATTTGAAACTAGATTCATATATATTTCTACTGTAAAAATTTCAGAATTTATGGATTAGACAATAAGTACAGTTTATTCTTCAAAGTTACCCCTCTTCTGTTGTTTGACAGCTTCAACTTTTCTTTACTAAAAATTAATTATCTAACAGTATGGAACTCGAATAATGTTCCCATCTATTTCTATTGAAAATAGACTCATTAAGGATTTATTAGTATGAATTATAACTCATAATTATTTGCATACAATGTCTTTTTGATTTTCCAAAGTTAAGAGAAGGGAACCAAAAAATCATTCCTGCCTTGTCTCACAAAAATCCAAATATTTCATAACATGAAATTCTTTTGCTTACGCCGTTTCTTCTATGTGAAACTAGACTCAATAAGATTTAATTTAATATTTTATTCAACCTCTAAATCAATTTCCATAATTTTTGGTGGATTTTTAAAATCAGACTACTGCCGCTATCCAAAACTATTTTAGTGTAAAATAATGATAACTAAGTTTATAACACCTTTACAAATCATTTCAACCACCATGGTAAAAATACATATTTATACATCATAAGCATAAACCCATAATGACAAGGTCACCACAAAATAATTCTCATGGGCATGACTTACTTATTTGCATCATTACCAAAGATGCATCATAAACCGAAATCATCTCTCATGAGCTTTGTACACATACCTGTACCACTTGCAACATAATCATAACTTTTATCAATCATGACACAATCTTTAAATCACCTGTTGAACCAGTTGGAATACTAAAGGATACCCGATAAGCCTCATACAAAAAGGGTAAAATGCCGATGCCATGTTACGGACATGGTCTTACGCTGGCTCTCATACATCAATGCCAATGCCATGTCCCAGACATGGTCTTACACTGGCTCACATAACAATGTTGATGCCATGTTCCAAACATGGTCTTACACTGGCTCGCATATTGAGGCCGATGCCATGTCCTAGACATGGTCTTACACTAGCTCTCATAACAATGTTGATGCCATGTTCCAAACATGGTCTTACACTGGTTCGCATATTGAGGCCGATGCCATGTCCTAGACATGGTCTTACACTAGCTCTCATATCAATACCGATGCCATGTTCCAAACATGATCTTACACTGGCTCACACATAACCCTAGTATCATGGCATGGATATCCAATCTATTCCTACAGTTAAACCGGGGGTTTTACTACATCAAATCTCGTCATGCTTATTCCATGTAATATCACTCTTTAAGTCCAAGTTACCATTCATTACAATGTCATCAATGTAACACCCCTTACCCGAGACCGTCGCTGGAGTCGAGCACGAGGCGTTACCGGACTTAGCTTACTAATTCAGGGCATAAAAATTTTCTTTTAAAATGAATTTAGTTTCATTCATTCAATATGTCCCTAAAAAGGGCCCTCGAGACCCTAAAACATGCAATTGAAATGGTTCGGGACCAAACCGGGAACATTAAAAATTTTCTGAATACTTAGATAAATCAAAACAATTTATTTCATTATTCCTTATAAAACTATCCACCTGCGTCATAGTCACTAAATAAATCATAACTCAAGTCATAAAAATAAAAATTTAAAATTGTGAATTTTCCTTGAAACTAGACTCATATATCTTCTTACTAATTATTTTCCAGAATTTTTGGTCTAGCCAATTAGTACAGTTTATTAGTTAAAGTTTCCCCTATTGCACTGTTCAACTACTCTAACCTCTCCTCACTACGAATCAATTTTCTCCCTGTAAAGAATTCAAATAACCATGTCGTTTGTTTCTGTTGAAATTAGATTCACTAAGGAATCTAGAAATATAAACTATAACTCCTTATTCTTTTTGTACAATTTTTAGTGAATTTATAAATTCAGAATACGGGATTCAGAAATTACTCTAACCCTATTTCACTAAAATTCAAATATCTCTTAATATACACTTCTTTTGCTTACTCTGTTTCTTTCATATGAAAATAAAATCAATAAGCTTTAATTCTATATCTCATTCATCACCTAATTCCATTTATACTATTCTTGGTGATTTTTCAAGGTCACGTCACTACCGTTGTTCAATACTGTTTTAATGCTAATTTCACTTTTTCATGATTTCTTTGTATTAACTATCATTTAGGCATACGTAACACCAAAACATGTTCTTCATTAGACATTTCAATAGCTAATCATTATCAAATATTTACATACCATTCTTTAGCCATATCGTAAGGACATACACACAAAATGGCTAAGTCTCTATACATGCCATAAACTAGAACATTTGTAAACGAAGATGCCCATTTAGTAACTTGATAGTCAATAGTTTGAAGTGATCTTCGACGACCTGCAACCCGAGCTTGCTTTTAAGTACTCTGAAACATGGGAAAGTGAAAGAAGTAAGCTTATAAAGCTTAGTAAGTTCACATGTAAAATAATAAGCATTAGCAATCAATTTAGCTTACTACTATGCTGTCATAATTTGCTTAAATAATGTTTAGTTCTTACTTTCCCATCTTACTCATCGGTAACCTTACCAAAGGCTCAGAATACAAAAGGCACCTTACTTAATAGCTTGCTTACATACCTATAACATCTCACTTAATACATGAGTACTCTTTCATAATATAGGCATATTGCCAATCATGTCATAAAGTGTCACAAGCATAACTGAAGACTCATGACTTACTTAATACTTGATAATCTCAATTACTTACAATCTCAATATTAAATAAGCCTTAAATGCATACATGTACTCTTTTGTCATGTTCTAACCTTGTCGTTTCTTTGACTTACTCTTTGGATTACTCAGGAACCCTTTTCCTTTTGAACTTACCATTGCCATGTCTTGACATGGTCTTATGTGGTATCCTTGCCTTATGAACTCACCAATGCATGCCTTGACATGGTCTTACATGGGACCTTTTCCTTATAGTAACTCATCAATGCCATGTCTTGACATGGTCTTACATGGTATCCTTGCCTTATAAACTCACCGATGCCATGCCTTGGCATGGTCTTACATGGGACCTTTGCCTTATAGTAACTCATCAATGCCATGTCTTGACATGGTCTTACATGATTTCCTTGCCTTATAGAACTTATCAATGTCATGGCTTGGCATGGTCTTACATGAAATCCTTATCTTACCAAATGTCATGTTCCAAACATGGTCATACATGGTATCATTGTCTTACCAAATTCCATGTTCCAAACATGGTCTTACATGGTATCCTTGTCTTAGTGCCAATGCCACATCTTGATGTGGTCTTACATGGAGTCCTTAATCAATGTCGATGCCATGTCTTGACATGGTCTTACACGGGATCCTTGCCTTACCAATGCCATGTTTTGACATGGTCTTACAGGGTATCCTTAACAGTCAATTCCTCCTTAAATGCCATGTTATGAACATGGACTTTTCTGTCAATTATTCCTTAGTTGCCATGGTACAACCATGGACTTTTTGATATCAATGCCTTGTCAAGTCATAGCTGAAACATACTTGCTCAAATTCTCAAGGTTAGTCGCATAACTCAATAATAACAATACTAATAACAATAATTGCATAATAATAAAATGCTACTCAACTACATACTTACATTCTCAATCTCATCATATCATCAACTTAACTTATTCTCATCAAACTATGCTAGTCAATACTTTCTTGTTATAATACAAAGCCATAATACAAAATATGGTCTTACATATAAATTATACAAGTTCTCTTTCGAATATCGAATTATTATCGAACATTAATCATTATATCTGAAACTCAATACTAAAGTATTTATGGCCAAAATATCAATTTATCATTCAAATATGCATAATTAAATGCTTATTAAACATATGAACTTACCTCGATATCAAAACGACCATTTTACCAACTTTCTCGATTTTTTATTTTTCTCCCGTTTTAGGTCCAAATCTCACTTTTCGGGATCTAAAACATCATATTTCACTTATTTAATTAATTTACTACTCAAAACATTCCCTAACTCAAACTTTGGAAAAATTACAATTTTGCCCCTAAACCTTTGTAGAATTACGATTTTGCCCCTAGGCTCAGAAATTAAAATTTATCCATTTTTCTTATGTTTTATGACACACTGTACATTTTTCCCTTTTATGGAAACATCAAATTCCCACTCTATCATGTACTTATGAACATTAGGTATTTTTACTAATTGTGTCGTTTTACTCGTTTTCACTTAAAATTGCTTAAAAAAGTTGTTTAACATAATTTCAAGCTCCATATTCTACCATAAAATATCAAAATAAACACATTTAACCTATGGGTATTTTTCCAAATATAAACCCTAGCATGAATTATTTCTAGAATAAGCTAAATCAAGTTACGGGGACTCTAAAAACGTAAAGAATATTAAAAATGAGGCTAGAACGGACTTACTATTGAGCTTGGAAAGCTTGGAAACCCTAACCATGGCTTCCCCCATGCTATATTCGGCCTCCATGAAGAAGATGGACCAATTTTGGCTTTATTTTCTCTTTTTAATTCTTTTAATTACTAAATGACCAAAATGCCCATAAAAGGCTTTTCTTTCAAATATGTCCTATTCTTGCCCTTTTTTGTCCAAACTTAAATATAATGGTCTAATTACTAAATAAGGACCTCCACTTTAAGAACCCATTTCAATTAAATCCCCTTTATTATCTAGAACACACATTTTGCTAATTTTACAATTTAGTCCTAATTATCAAATTAGGCACTTATACATAAAATTTCTTCACGAAAATTTCACACAATTATTCAATCAATGAATAAAACTTAAAACTTAATTAAATAATTTTTTTACCTCGAATTCGTGGTTTCGCAACCACTATTCCGTTTAGGCCCTATTTTAGGATGTTACAATCAAACATCATAGACATATGTTTTAGGTTATTGCATATGCATAGCATACAATATAATTTCGTGAAGCATAACGCCATCACGTACATAGTACCACAAACATATAATTCAACGCATCAGAATTATCATATCAATTTAGATTTCAATCACAAATCACAATAACATTATTGTCTTACCAATTTTATCATACGACTCGTTTGTCGATTCCTCGTCGAGTATTCCGTAACAAATCATACAAATTATAAAATAATAATTAAACATTTCAATTCAAATAAGACATTACATTACTATTATCACACGAACTTACCTCGAATGCAAAAACGGCTAATTATTCTTTTTTTGTCCTTAACCACGTACTTTCTCGATTTAAGCTCGAATCTCAATTTTCTTGATCTAACATTTCAAATATAGCTTATATATTTCTTACAATATTCAAATTGACCCAAAAATCATACTTTGGAAAATTTTAAATTTTGCCTTTAAACTTTCACTTATTTGCAAATTTGTCCCTAGGCTTGAAAAATAAAATTCATTCAATTTTTTCCCAACCCAAGCCTAGCCGAATATTTATCTTACTTACAGCAGCCCACATATTTCACATATTCACACTTTTATCACACAATTTAACACATTTCTCAACTTAGTCCTTAATCAATATTTTTATCAAAAATCACTTTACAAATGTTGTTTATCTAACAAGGATGAATACACATTTTATCAACAATGGAAAAATTCAAAAACTTTAACAGGTTTGAAAACGAAGGTATGTGATAGCTAAATCGAGTTACCACGACTCCGAAAACATAAAAATAATTAAAAACGAGACAAAAACCGTACCTAGATGAGCCATAGAAGCTTGGCCAAATATCATGCTCATCCATGGCTGCCCATTTTTCTTCATTTCAGTGGAAGAAAGAAACATAAAGATGATAACTTTTTGCATTTTTGTCTTATTATACCTTTTTAACTTAATTACCAATTTACCCTTTTAATTTCTAACTAATTTCAATAATACCAAAAAAATATCTTCCACTAAATTATTAATGGGCTAATTTCCACATAAGGGCTTCCACTAAAAATTCTATAGCTATTTAATACCTTTAGCTAGTAGAATGCAACTTTCGCACTTTACGCGATTTAGTCCTTAAAGCCAAATTAAACACTTCTCACATATAATTTCTTCATGAAAATTTTACACAATCATATAAACATATCATAGACCTTATAATAATTATAAAATAATTATTTCTAATTCAAATTTGTGGTCTCGAAACCACTATTTCGACTAGGCCCTAATTTGGGATGTTACACTAATTGTTATTAACTCTATTTTATAACTGTGCACATGACTTTATGAAAAATATGATATGAGCTGTTATGGTTCAAAAAGTCTATTTTACAAAACATGGATTCTCATGGTTAGTGATTCTATTATTGAAAGCATGTCTTACATGCTTATTACTTGGATTTTGCATATCCATGCCATGACACAATGCATGGGACTTAGGTTGATTTTAAATGAGGAAGATTATGTATTGAAAGTTAATGATCTACGTAATCAGTGGCTTGACCACATATATCTGATTGGCAGTTTAACTGCATATTGATAAGTCATCGTTACCGGGCAACCCAGGGTGGCGGGTTATCATTTTTGGGCAACCCAGGATGACTTTATTAGTATGTTTTGGATGGATGAGTTCAGGGGAGAACCCTATTTTGGTGTGTAACAGAGTTTTGGAAGACTATTTTGATAAATTTGCATTCTGATCTGTATGAAAAAAATATTACATCTGCATAAACATACATGCTCTATTCTTCTCCCTTCTTTTCTGCTCTACTCCCTTCTGTTCTATTCTGTTCAGTTCTTCTCTGCTCTGTACCATTCAGTTTTTTTCTACTCTATTTTGTTTTGATTTTTTCTGTTGCACTACCTTTGATTAAATCTCTATGAGACTTTAAATTTGTCCGTACTGGTTATACAACTGCTCTTAAGTTCTCTGCGTTACTATAATTTATGTAGTATGCTCTACTTATTTGTATTGAGTCTGGTTATACGTGATTGGTAACTCACCCTTTGTCTTACCTTTATCTTTTCAGGAAAACATTAGATTTAGGATTGGGCAACGTACGAGAGCTCGGATTGTCTTGCACTGTAATAACTATGATTTGATCTTTTAGGTTTGTAAATGATCTTTGGATTTGCCTTGGTTTCCTTTTGATAATCTTGTCCATATCAATCAATCTCTAACATAAAACTATAAATTCACCTAAACCGACAAAAAAGATTTTCTGGTTTTCAAAATTAAAATTTCGAAAAGAAATCTATTTTCAATGGTTGGTGTAACTCGTCCAAGTTCGGCTTAAACTTCTAGGCTGGGTTTGGGGTGTTACACTTGATTCTAAGTCAGAGCTTACACCTGATCCTATTGACGAGGAAAATCCCTAATCTTATGCTCTATCGAGCTACATGCCAAATAAGCACCTATCCTCCTCTAACACTCGTCTTGATGACACCTTTGACAATACTGACAAACCTGTATCAGCCCTTCCCTAGGGTCCACTGGCTCCCTATTCTGCGGTGGTCTGGCCTCTCTAGCCCACTTAACAAGTCACGGGTTTGGGCCAGTATGGCCCATTTCTCTTTTCGACTGATCCCTTTGTTTCCCTTTCTTCTCACACTCCATGCGCTTAATCTCCTCAATAATCTTAGTCTTCTCGACCAAAACCTCAAACACATGTTTTTGGTGTGGAGCCACCTGAACTTTGAGGTCATACCTTAGACCTTCTTGAAAACGGAAACTCTTTTCCAGCTCAGATGCAACCATACCAGGGGCATAGCGACTCAGCCTTAGAAATTCTGCCTCATACTCAGAAACTGTCTTGTCTCCCTATTTAAGTTTAATAAATTCCAATCGCCGGGCCTCCACATAACGAGGGCCCACATACTTTCCTTGAAAAACCTCTTGAAAATAACTCCAATCAATACACCCTGGCAGTGTACCCCTAACGACTGATTTCCACCATCGATATGCCTCATCCCTTGACAGAAATGTGACACCGTTAAGTTTCTACTTAGAAGTACAATCCAAATCCTCCAAAATTCGTTTAGTGGCCTCCATCCAATACTTAGCCACTGTAGGAGTAGTTGTAGTAATACCTCTAAATAATGCTGCCCCACTAGAGTAGAGCCTCTCAACAATTGTCCCACGACTAGCACCCCCTATTGGATCCCCAGCAACCCTATTCAAGGCCCTCGATAAAGCCTGAGTTACTGGATCATTCTCAACATAGTCATCATTATCATTCCCATTTTCCATAGTCCCACCCTCAGTAGTGGGTTTATTGTTAAGCTCATTCTGTTCATTATCTTGCTCTAGCCCTAAAGATGCAGCTGGTTCAACCAGAGCCCTTAGAGGTCGCCTCCTATGACCCCTCCTACCACAAGTTATCATTCAACGTGCATTTATTTCTATGTTCTATGAATCTACAATTTACTAGTAAGAACTTTTATTACTTTGTTTAGTCTTTTACGCACTTGTTTTTATAATTCTTTCATTAAGTTTTATGAAATAATCTCTATAATATTAATAGAAATTTAGTATTGTTTCTATGGAATTGGCATTATACCTTTGGACTTCGTCGTTTCTTGTAAAAACACATCTTTTTCAAATCCATTGTGGTTTGGTTTTTTTTCCCTAAAAATTTTCCCTTTCATGTATGTATGCATGTATGCAAACTTATTTAAAAAGATTTTTAAAAAAACTCAGTCCGAGGTTTTGAACCAAGACTCTGATACCACTAAATGTAAACTCCCCAACCCAGCCTAGACGTTATCATGAAGGCCATATTGGACACCTTAGTGTTGAACCTACTACGACGATAGTTTAAATCCTACAAGTACACTCTTTTGTAAACTTGAGGTTTCTATTGCTAACTTTGGAAAACATCCATTTACTTAGTCTAACCATGCTTAGTTCAAATTGGTGAATTAGGTGAGTTTTTATAAAAACCTTACTGAATGTGTTGCCTAAAAAAAACACATTTTGTTATCTTCTTAGTAGTAGAAATGTACCATTACTAGTCCAATTATTATATTAGCCATGTATCATGCATAGTCCACTTCAACATATATAAAGACCATGTATCTATACCAAATATGAGTGCCATGTATGCATGAAAAACCCCAAAATCTCAAACAGTCCCAAACCACAGTTTAAAGAAACTTTACAATCCAAAACTTAATAATAATAATATGATCTAAAAATATAATTAACTTAACATAATATGATAAAGTGAAGCCCGAAGTCCGCCATATGTCCGCATGTCAATTTTGATCCTAAGTTCGATCATTACTTGAGAAGTTGAGGTAATGGGGTGAGCTTAACAAGCTCAGTATGAGGCTAAACAAGCAGGTATTAAACATTCAAACAAGAAATTTCATAGAGGTACCAATGGTGCGATCAAACCTTCTCAAAAATAATTTCAAATGCACATGATCGTGACAAATACATATGTGAAATCCTACCCTGTAATAGCCCATTTTTAGTCAAATTAGAATAGTGGTTTTGGGACCACAAATTTGAGGTTGAAATATTTATTTTATTATTTTGAGGTCTACAACATGATAGTATGATTGTATGAAATTTTCGTTAAAAAATTTTATTGTTTGAATGCTCAATTTGATAAAAAGGACTAAATCGCGTAAAGTATAAAAGTTAAGTTCTATTAGCTAAAAGTGTTTAATAGCTATAGAAATTTAAAATAAAGGTCCTTATCTAGTAATTATCCCATTAATGAGTTAGTGGATGATAATGGCTTGATATTTTGTGTAATTATTAATGTTTTTAAATGTTAATTAAGTAAATTAGTAAATAAAGATAAAATAAATAAAACATTAAAGTTGTCATCTTTAATTTTGTCTCTTCAATCGATTGTGAAGAAGAAGAAATCATTTTTGTCTTTAATATTTGGCCAAGCTTCCATTGGCCATTTAGGTATGATTTTTGTCATGTTTTTGATGATTTCTATGTTTTCAGAATCGTTGTAGCTTAATCTAGCTAGCCCAGGGACTAATTTGTGAAACTGTTACAAGTATAGGGTTTTACCATTGATGAATAATTGTATATTTTGATGTTCGAAGATAGAAAATGAATGATTGCTGTTAGATAAACAACATTTGTTAAGTGATTTTGGTTGAAATTATCAATTAGGGATTAAATTGAAAAATGTGAAAATTATGTGGTAAATGTGTAAAATAATGAAAAGTATAGGCTGCTATGAGTATAGGTGAAATTCGGCTAACATAGGTGTGGACTCAATTGCATGAATTTGCATTTTTATGAGCTAGGGACTAAATTGTAAAGATGCTAAAATATAAAGGTAAAAGTGTAAAATTTCCATAATATGAATTTTTGGATTGAATTGAATAGAATTTATTTTGAATAAGTTAAATTTGATTATATATAGATTAAGAAAAGAGAAGTTTGAAGTTAGATCGGGGGAAAACAAAATAGTTGATTGATAGCTTGATTCTCTCTATATAAATCCGATGTAAGTTCGTATGTTAATAAGCATTACTTTATTTTTATTTTAAATACTCTATAATTGCATTATTTGTGAATACGATCTTAAGAAAATGTTCGACGAAGATTCGACCATGTGAAATCCCGGTTGAACATTAGGAATAGATAGGATACAAATGACATGTCATTAGGGGTTATAGTGTTTTGGGTGCTGGTCCGTACATTCTACCAGTGGCTAAGTTTTCCAGCATGTGTTGTAGATTTTCGTCAGCTTGTGTGAGCAGCACCGTGTAGTTACATCTTGACTGTTAGCTTGTGTGAGCAGACCCGGTGATAGCTCGAGAGTGAGCATTATATGAGATTTGAGATTGAGATGGTTTCGACCATGTATTGGCACTTAGGGTGCGTGATTCCTGAGTATTCAATATTATTCCAAATGGTTCAATGAGTATATTGATGATATGAAAGGGTAAGAGATTGATACTTATTGGTGCAGGTATGTATGTAAATTATATAAGCATCAAATTCATAGAATTGGTGAGTTTCATGATCAATTATGTGGATGAATATATGTTAACCTTATGATTAAATTGAGTTGTAGCATATTATGTTTATATTACTAAAATTTTGATTGAATGGTAAGTTGTACTTATTAACCATACGAGTTTACTAAGTTTTATAGCTTACTTTGTTTACTTTTTCGTGTTTTATAGTGATTTCAAAGCTTTCTCAGATTTGGGAGTTGTCGAAGATCTCATCACACTATTGAGCTATCATTTTGGTACTTTTGAACTTGTGTACTTGGTTATATGGCATGTATAGGTGTTTTGGATAATATGGTTTATATGTTTGTGATGTGTATAGCCAATTGAATTGGCTTGTAAATGATATATGTTTTGGTTAGTGTATAGCCATGGGATTTGGCTTGTTTTGGTATATTTGGTTATGAAAATATGTAAAAATGGCCTTTTGATATGTTGTGTATAATTGCTTTGTGAATGTCTTAGTGTGGATTGATATTTTGTGAAGTAAATGGTTAGAATTGAGATGAGCATGTATGCTAAGTTAGGCACAAAGTCTAAAATAGGTAATTGACCATTTAAGTATACTTTGGAAGCATTTTTTGTATATTTAAAAGTGGTTAAAAGAATGTGGTTGTGGTTATTATGTTGTATGTGTGATTATTACTTGATATAATCTTAATATTGGTTTGTTTTGAGGGCCTATTTATGCCATGATTATATGCATATTGAGGTGTTCAGGTTGGAACCTCTTTGGGTAAGAAAAAACTGCTTGGAAAAAAGCCTATTTTTGTCCACACGGGCAGAGACACGTGCGTGTGTCTCAGCTATGTGTGACACACGGTTAGATGACACCGTTGTGTGTCCCCTGGTTCTTAATTAGAAACCAAGTCAGTAGCTCTACACGGCCTAGCACACGGGCGTGTGATCTGGCCGTGTGGCATAAGTTAGTATACCTCAAGTTTTCACACGGCCTAGCACACGGCCTGGCACACAAACGTGTGAGGCCATTTTGAAGGGTACACGGGCTAGTCACATAGGTGTGTGGTTGGTCGTGTGACCCAAGTTAGAGAGTTACATGGGGCCAGACACTGTAACACCCCGAACCCGAGGCTGTCGCCGGAGTGGAACACGAGGTGTTAACAGACTTCAAACCACTTAAAAAAAATTTCCCAGACAAGCTGCCAGTCTGCGTACTAGTCGCTTAAAAAAATCATATCTCGAGTTCTGAAACTCGAAATCCAGTTCTGTAAATTTTCCCTGAAACTAGACTCATATGCCCATCTACATATTTTTTTCTAGAATTTTTGGTCGGGCCAATTAGTACAGTTTATTAGTCAAAGTCTCCCATGTTACAGGGATCGACTACACTGACCTTTGTCCATTACGACTTGGATATCTCCCTGCACAGAGCTTCAATACTGATGCCGTTTGTTTCTATAGAAACTAGACTCAGAGTGGAATCTATAAATATATGGAATGACTCCTAATTATCTCTGGTTAATTTATAATGAATTTCCAAAGTCGGAACAGGGAATCCAGAAACCGTTCTGGCCCTGTCTCACGAGAACCTAAATATCTCTTAACATACTGTCGATATGATCGTTTTGTTACTTTTCTATGAAAATAGATTCATCAAGGTTCGTTTACATAATTTATTCATTATTTAATTCCAAACCTACTATTTTTAGTGATTTTCCCAAATCTACATCACTGCTGCTGCCAGCATCTGCCTTTAAGGTAGACTTTACCTATTTCATAGTTTCCATGATTCAACTAGCCCTTTTAGCATAAATAGCACAAATTATGATAGTGATTAACCATTCCATACCAAATGATTATAACATTATGCTCAAACATATATAAGCCATTTTCGCATGGCTATATACATTAACCAAAATATTCTTCCGCCACTAGTCTATTTTATACATGCCATAAGACAATCCGAAACGTAGCAGTACCAAACAGTGGATAGTGATAGTGTGACTAGTTGCTGACGATCCCCGAGCCTGTAGCTTCGCAATGAGATCTATAAAACAGAGGAAACAGAGTAAACGGAGTAAGCATTACAATGCTTAGTAAGTTTTAAGCAGTGTCAACAGATAACAATCAAATTATAACATAGTTGTTCGTATTTTTATTTCACTCTTCCTTCGGGCATACCATCCCTTTACCGAATATGCACATCTCATCATATACAATAAGCAGATAAACTTTCACATAAAAGTGAGCTCATGTGACATAGATATATCGTATGATTTCACATCACCTCTCACACTGATCCGATGTCACATAATCATAGGAATAGTTTCATAGATTGCTCTCGTATGCATCACATAACTACCTTATGATTTAGTGCAAATCAAGCTCACATATAAACTTGGAGTACATACCTGTTTAACCTTTCGCATTGAATATATTTATAAGCAATTCTTATTACGAAGTCTTACCCGGACATAATCTCCACACGAAGTTATCGGGTCTTACCCGGACAAAATCCCCACACGTAGTCATCGGGTCTTTAGAGCTCGGATATAGTACAAGCACGAAGCTTAAGGACATTAATCAGTGATAATAATCTCGCATAAAGCCTGCGGGGTTTTAACCTGGATATAGTACTGACACAAATGCCCTTCGGGACTTATCACATTTATGTACTTTCACATCCATCACGTTGGACACTCGGCCCTGTCACATATATACACTTTCACATTCACACATCGGCCATTAGGCCTTATCACATATTTACACTTTCACATTCATCACATCGGCCATTAGGCCTTATTACATATATACACTTTCACATTCATCACATCGGCTATTAGGCCTTATCACATATATACACTTTCACATTCATCACATCGGCTATTAGGCCTTATCACATATATACACTTTCACATTCATCACATCGGCTATTAGGCCTTATCACACATATACACTTTCACATTCATCACATCGGCCATTTGGCCTTATCACACATATACACTTTCACATTCATCACATCGACCATTAGGCCTTATCACACATATACACTTTCACATTCATCACATCGGCCATTAGGCCTTATCACACATATACACTTTCACATTCATCACATCGGCCATTAGGCCTTACTATCATTTCATATTCGAATACTCATAACTTACAATATCACGATTTAGAATTCAAGTATGGGTTTAATCAATAGCTTATGAGCAACTAAAACAAGTTTATCAAGGTTCACAACATAATCTCAAATTCAGCACAAGCTGTTTTTCCTGAGTAATAGTCACTAAATTATTTATAACTGGAGCTACAAAACTCCAAATCACTTTCCGTTAATTTTTCCTGAATATAGACTCATATATCTTCCATCCATAAAATTTCCAGAATTTTAGGTTTGGCCAATCAATACCAGATTTTTCTTAAAGTTTCCCCTGTTTCACTGTTTGACTAATCTGACCACTCTTCACTAAGAATCAAATTTCTCATTTTACTGAATTAAAAATGTGTTGTATTTGATTTCGTTTGAAACTAGACTCATTAAGGAGTCTAAGCATATAAATTTTATCTTATAACCATTTTTTTACAATTTATAATGATTTTCTAAAAACCGAACAGGGGATTTCGGAGTCATTCTGACACCGTCTCACACAACTTTAAATATCTCATTATCGGAAATTCCTTTGCTTACACGGTTTCTTTTATAAGAAACTAGACTCATTAAGCTTTAATTTAATGTCTCATTCAGCCTCTAATTCAAATCCATAAATTTATGGTGATTTTCTAAAGTCACGTTACTGCTGCTGTCCTAAGCAGACTATTTCAAATTACCCTTGAATTCCCAAGCTCAAACACTTAAGAACTTACCATTTGAGCTTAGAACATATCATGGCCACATCATATCTTATTAAATCAACTCATCATGTCCTATTATAATTGAATTTACTCAACGTTTAATCGCTTAAAACTTACCTCGGATGTGGTCGAACAATTTCGGCGGCTATTCGATGACCTTCGATTTTCCCTTGTTGGACACCTCTCCTTTAGAGTCTTGAGCTTAAACAAATAAATTAACTCATTTAACTGCTTTGCTACATATATTGGTATCCACATTTTAATGATTTTATGACATACGAAACGACATGGTAAAATTTTCATCTTGCTACTTTATGTTCTTAGCTATTCGGCTAATAACCTCATGCAATTACCATACTATCAATAATCTAATCACACATGCATATGCATACTTGGACATTCGGTAATCACCTTTGCTAAATTTAAACTCAACATCACATAAGCTCCCAAGTGATGGCCGAATGCTTCATTTGTTACCCAACTAACCATTCAACAACCTCAACCTCATTACCACCCTTTTATGCCTAATTATCTAAGTCAAGATAAGATCATCAACATGCCTAACTATAGCCGAATGTGCAACATTAATCTATCATTTCCATTTCATTTAACACTTAACATTTACCACATATCGATTCACCAAACTCTCCATCTATTCATGCTCTCATATTCGGTCACCCATACCCATACTAACCATATAACTAATTAATCCTAGGGTTAAACACAAGTGCAATATTGAAGCACCATGGCCGAACCTTCATGAAGTTGCTAAGACCCCTCATTTCTACTCCTCACACACTCTCACATCCAAACCTTTTTATTAAACACTCAAGCTCAATCATCTTCATGCCTCATCACCACAACATCAAAACACCAACCAAGAAAGACAACACCCATGGCCGAATATCATCTCCATCACATAGCAAGATTTAGACCATGGGCTAGGTAGAACTCAAACTAACAACTAAAACATGCATGCATCTCATGGAACATCATCAAACATACCTTAGCCTAGTTACATGCATGGCCGAATCTCTTCAACCTTTCTTCTTCCTTCCTCCTTCAAATTTTCGGCCAAGGTGTTAAAGGATGAACACCCTTTCTTTTTTTTTTTCTTTTCTTTGTCTAGTTACGGCAAAATGGAAGGGGGGGGATGGATGAGACAACTTTGTTTTCATCACCCCTCCCTTTTCATTACTTAATTACTAACCCTTTATTTATTCTTTCTAACATAACACACTAAGCCAACATGTTCCCAACATGTTTCCACCCATAGCATGGCCGGCCACTAGCTCAAATTTTGGGTAATTTGACATGCAAACCCATCATTTTCATAACATGCATTAATAGGCCACTTCACATTTGCCTAGCACATTTCTAAATTTTCTCACATAAGTCCTATTTAATAAAATTCACTTACAATTAACAAAATTCAAACATGAAATTTTCACACATGCATATATACATATAATAAGCATCAAATATGACAGCTAATTATTTTTATGACTCGGTTTAGCGGTCCCGAAACCACTTCCCGACTAGGGTCAATTTTGGGTTGTCACAGACACGGGCTAGGACATGGCCATGTGATCCCATTTCAGATGTCCACACGCCCTATGACACGGGCGTGTCTTTGGCCGTGTGTGATGCACAACCGGGCCACACGGGTATGTGTTCCCTGTGTTTTGAAAATTTTCTATGTTTTCCCAAAAATTTCCTGAGTTCTTGGTTTAGCCTCGAGCCGCTTCTAATGCTTGATTTGGACCTTGAGGGAACATTTTGGGGACAATATGATTGATTGTGAATAACTTTTATTTGGATATGAAAATGTATGAGAAATGTATGTTTGTTTAAGTAATAAGTCTGATAATGCTCCGTAACCCTATTCTGGCAACGGATACGAGTTAGGGGTGTTACATACCCATACCATTCCATACACACCAGGAGTACCCCAGAACCCGTCTGCCAAACTCAAACTTATATGAGCAAAGATCGATATGGTACAACCACCAATAATTAATAATGTAGTGGAACCACCAAATAACAAATAATGCGATATAATTGCCAATCCCCTCGGTACTCCAAATGTAGTGCACTATGAATATATACAGACTTAATATGCCACCGGTACTCCACGGAACTCCTACGTCAACCACAAAATCTCATCCCAATGCATATGCAATATTTCACACAATCTCATACATAATCATATCTCATTACTTTTCACATTCATTTGACATGCTCAACATGTTCTCAAAAATCACATACTTTCAATAAATGTAAACAGTGTTCCAACTTTCAAATTACCATTATGATGGTATTTATCAATATCATTCAATTTCACATACTTTACAAATTTTCATTATGCATAAATAACGACCTTTTCAGTACACAATATAACAAATATATCAGGCACTTAGATCATACATAAGCTTAATATCTCAACACTTCATACCATTCAATCAAACATTCTCATATCTCATAACTCAAAGATGCATTACAAACTCAATCAAACATTCATACTATCAAACTAGCAATTTTGCCAACATGTTAATCTTTTAAGGCTCGAAATGTACTTGGTTCAGTCACTCACAAAATCAATAATTTGGCTATTAAGCCAATCCAATAAGCAATCTAAATTATCAAATATAACATGATATTTAACATTTTCAAACAATTTTATGAGTTTAGGACCCACACCTTATTTTTTTCTTCCTCAAAGCACACAAGCTAGTCTTTCAATTTTCCTTAATAATCCCTTAAATGAACCTAAGTTCAAATTCAGTATAAATTCAATTAATTTACCCTTAAACCAGCCCCCAATCACCCGCTTATGAGTTCAAACCAATTGTCAAAATTATAACTATTTTACGAATTCAAGCTAGTTAGATTTCTTATACTGTATCGCTGCAAATCGTACGTACAATCGTTCTTCGGCTTTACAGATGATTTGGGGCATTCAGGTCAGCACCTAATTCAATAATATACTGGAAAATTAGTAGCTAATTAATTATTAAATTCCTTCATTTAATCAATTCATAACCTTTATCTAATAGTTATGTCGAAATAGCAAACTAGTTACCCTTAATTGCACTTACGCTTCACGATTTATGAGTTTTGAATAACCAATAGATCAAGAACATTTTATCCTAATTTACATGGATTTAAAAGCCAATTAGTAGGATTCAAGAACTCAAATTAAAGCTTAAATTAATTGGGCAAGATTCAAGAAACAAAATAGCCCCCTTTTCCACACTTATGCGCACGGACCACTATCTATGGTGGCCAAAATTAGAGCTGAATTTTAAAACGGTTTGAGATCTCATTAAAATATGAAAAAAATACCTTTATAATCATTTAAATTCCCCAAAATTACAGATCTATAAATTTAGGTTTTCAATTGACAAGAAATCAAGAAATTGAAGAGAAAAGAGGCATTACCCAAGCTAGTTGAGAGAAACGGCAATGATACTTTCTTGGCAATGTTTGAGATTGATCTTGGAGTTTTAAATTTCAGATTTTGGGCTGATTTAATTGAAGAAAAATGACAGCAAGGTAGGGATGAAAATGATGCAAAATCTTGATGTAAAAAAGAAGAAGAAAGAGATGCTAAAAGGGAAGGTGTAGGTAACGACAACAATGGAGGAAAAAGGGAAAAAAATAAAGATGGGGAGAGGGAGAAGGGGTTAGGGACGGCTAAGGGAGAAGAAAAGGAAGTTAAAAGCTGATTATTTTGATGAAAAATTGTATTTATACCTAGTTTTACTAGGCTTCGATGGCAGCACATAAAAACAACAAGGGAATTTGCAAAACATCAATTTATTTTGTAAAAGATGAGACTTAAACTTGAAACCTCCAACTAACTTTCATTTTCACACATCCATCTACTAACCATTAGACCAAATCCTTATTTGTGATATATTTCTACATTTTATTGAACTAAAATTGGGATGTGACACTAAAATTCGAAGAAACACTAAAAAGTTAACATCGTTACTTTTCAATACCAAAAAATATATAACTTTTATCAAGTATAGGTACCAAATTGGACCAAAAAATAACATAGGTACCACATTAAAAAAGTATGAAACTTAGATACTAAATGATATATTAAACCTTCATAAAATAATAATTTTTAATTGAATAAAAATAACAAGTTAATGCAAAAAATAAATTAGAAAATATTAATTAAATATTGCTTAACGAATGTCATTTTCAATCTGATCCTATAAATAAAAATCAGAAATATATTCAAAAAATTGGCTAATGCTGTAATTTTTTGGAAAAAGAATTTTTTTTATGATTTTATTACACTAATTAAAATTACATAATACTTAAAAAAATTAGTTTTTATATATCGAAGTTAAAATTGATTTTTTTTTCGTTTTTCCAATCATTTGTAATCTTATTTGGTAACAATTTTTTAATAGTTATTTGGTAACATTTTCTTTTAATTTGTAACATTTAATTGGCTATAGAGGTGTGCATGGGTCGGGCCGAGCCTCCTGAAATTTGAGAGGGTTTGGAAAAAAATATAGGCCTGAAAAATGGGCTTGGGCAAAAAAATTAGGCCCGCTTAAGAAAAGGGCAGGGCCTCGAGTAAGTCATTTTTGGCCCGAGCCTGGCCCGGCCCGGCCCGACCCGAATTCGCTACATGACAAAAAATCTATTTTTTTAATATTATTTCCTTATTGTTTTCTCCCTATTTTGCTACTATTTTACTATTATGTTACTACTATTTTGTTGTTATTGTTTGGATATTATATAAAATTTATTTTATTGTTAATTTTTTTATTATTTTAAACACCTTTTTTTTAATTTTGTTATTATTTTAGAAGCATTTGCTTGTTAAGTTGCATCAATTTTAGTGTTATTTAAGTATACATATTTTTTAAAATTTATTTTCAATATGTTGAGAAATATTTATTTTGATGTTTTTAGTATTTTTGATAGTTTATATATATTTTAAAATTATATAAAAATTAATATGGGTGGGCCGGGTCAGGCCTAGGTTTTAACATTTTTATTCGGGTCGGACTTGGGCAAAATTTTAGGCCCATTTTTCGGGCCGGGCCGGGCCCGAACTTAGCAAACGGGCCTAAATTTTTAATTGGGTCCGGCCCGGCCCATGCACACCTCTAATTGGCTATGTATGGAAATATTATTAGTTGAGTTGTCCAAAATCACATATATGCTTATGACAAAAAAAAAAGACATATATGATTAAAAATCTGTGTCATTAATTTTAGATACCTCAGTTAATACTAGTTTAAATTTTTTTTTGTAAAATTTTAATTTTAATTTTAATTTTAATTAATGTGTCAAAATTAGTTGGTATATTACTATATACTATGTATTAATTTATATTATTTTTGCGATGCTGAATCAATTATGTATATTACTTTTGTAAAAAAAAATTATAAAGTAACATAAAAATTCACTATGTTTTGAATATTAATATTAATATATTGTAATTTAAATAATATTATTAATAAGTTCTTATAGGTTATATTATATATATTGTTAATTTAATTTATTTTAATGTTAAAATTATTAATATTCAATTTTGTGTAATTTTATATTTATCCATACTCTACTTTAATTAATAGATATAATTAGCTCGGGTTGGATCCGCCCATATTACTTTTTTATATAATCTTTTTGAATATAGTACATTAAAAAACTAAAAATATTAAAATAAATATTTTCCCAACAAGTTGAAAATAATTTTTAAAAAAAAGTATACTTAAATAACACTAAAATAGGTGCAACTTAACAAGCAAATACCTCTAAAATAGTAACAAAATTAACAATAAAACAAGAGTTATATAATATTCAAATAATAGTAATAAAATGATTACAACATAATAATTAAATGATAGCAAAATAGTGAAAAAAATAACAAAACAGTAAAAAACAAGAAAACTGGAAAAAAACAACAATTTGTTTTTACATATTCGAGTTAGGCTAGGGCTAAAAAAATCATACCTAAGGCCTGACCCATTTTCTAAATGAGCCTTATTTTTTGTCTAAGCCCATTTTCTAGGACTATATTTTTACCTAAACCATCCCACTTTTTGGGCGAGCCTTCCGACTGAATCGAGTAGCTCGGCTCATGGACAAGTCTATTTCAAATAGAGAGTGTCATGTGCAAAAAAAACTATAATATGAACATGATTATTTATTCCTTTCTTTTTTATACTTTTTCCTAGTGTGTATATATGAGATATATTTTAGGACAAAAGTTTAATTATTTTTCTTATTTTAAAAAATATTTTTTTAATACAATATTGGAGGAAGGGATGAGTCATTTATGTGCCAAATGAAAATTCTAACCACTAACAAGTATTGAAAAAAAAAGGGCAAAATATTAATGTTGATATAACAACTCCAACTTATAATCATCATCAAAACTATTGCAAAACATATTTGAGTAATTTGTTAGTGGTTATTGTGGGAACAAGTCTTAGTTTTATCTTTAGTCTTTAAGAACCAAGTTTAACTTTAGTATTTTGTTAGTTAAAAATGGTAAAGAATTGTAAATTGCTTAGAAGCCGAAGAGTAACAGGATTTTGTGCCTACATTGTTAGAGCACCAGAACGTCCCGTGGTGCAGTTGAAAAAATTTCGACAATCACAACCCATGGATCCATGTACGATGAAAGAATTCGGCTTGAGAAAGGTTGAAAATATACCTTAAAACAATATGAAAAAGAGAAGCACTAATACATGTTTGAAACCTCTTCAAAATGACAAAACTCAGTTGCAACTATAACATCTCGACCTCTATTTGATTCACTCGGAAGAAGAACTGTAAAAAACCACCCTTCAAACTTTTTAGAGAGAAAAATGAAAACGTTGGTGCTAGTCAAAGTTGTATTTCATGTAATTTGAAAATTGGGTTAACACATTCCTTTTATTCAAAATCTCATCTTGAACAAAATCTTTTCATAGAATGATTTAGGAATCTTCCATAAAACGTTATATCCTAACCATAAGGCTATCAATTTTCATAATTTCTTAAAACATATATTTGACTAAAAATTAAATAATTAATTTCGGTAAAGATATTCCCAATTAAAACTTGTATGAAATCCAATTCATATATTATTTTAATTGTATCCTCTATCTATGTACATCAAGTACGTACATATATAGTGTGTAATATTTAACTTTATGAAATTAAATTAACCATAAGAACATTTCTATAATTAATTTAACACGTGTGGCAGTTAAATATATTCCCTACTTTCTTTGGATTTTGATTGTTTCAACCAATGTTGATAATAACATTAAAATAATTCCAATATTACGAGCAATGAGTGACATCTAGCAATGAATCACTGCTACCCAAGTTGCAAGGAATCGTGATTTGACATAACCTTTTGTGATAATATTATGCAGTATATCCCTTTGTCTTTGATATTAAGATTGAACATAAGTCATGAAACATTCACACTTGTATAGTTTAATCTCATAATTCTTGATTCCCAAGTAGACTAAGATAAACAAATGATTAAGATATCTTATATCAGCTCTTTTGACCATGTTCATGCATTTCTAGTCTTACTCGATCAAGAGGCATAAGGTATTAGACCAATTATGTAAGAGAGACAAATCATATCTTAACCCCTCACATCCCACTACATAGATTGTGGCATACCTAATTTCAATCTTTATACTATAACCATTTACGGAAGAAGTTTAACTATGTCAAAATGTACGGCTCACGATGTTGGGACTTGATTATATCCAATCTAAGGATCATATATACAATAATTATTATAACAAATGTTGTGACTATTACCAAATAATCCAAGAAGCATTATCATAGAAGGTTAGTCTAGTATATTGCTCTCTAACATATACATATGTGTTAGTTTAATATCACATATCTATAATAACATTTGTCATCAATCAAACACATATCCGTCTCAATACATTATTGGTGTCCAAGCCCACAATAATACATAACTAAGAAAATTTAAGAATGATCATATTATTCTTTGAACTTTATCATTACAAAGTTTATTTTAACACAAAAATAAGCATTGAAAACAATAATGACAATGAATTTTATTAATAAACTAGGTAAATAAGTATGCTATTACAATTATCATATGATTGGTATTTAGCTATACTCCAACATATGTTAAAAAACCCAAAATTTTAATTTTAATTGCACCAAGTCAAATATTAATTTTTTTTTGATTTCTTTAAATTCCCCATTTTCTCCATTTTGAATTTAGGATGTAGCACCTCACATCCAACTCAATCGCTAGCTCAGAATGTGAAGCACTGCATTTGTTACAAGGGCAACTTGAACTAGCTTTTCTTTTAAAGTCATGAATTTCAAATATAGCAAATATAGCAAGTTAAAGCAATCAAATATTTTAGAACTACTTAAAAACAAGTTTAAGAATATCAATTAGAAACAACTAATACAAGTTCCTATTCAACATCAATAATATGTCCTATTATTACCCTAATTTATAATCATTCTTATTGATTCACATTTATTTCAAGTCAATTAAATAACTTTTAAAATATTTTAAATGAGTTATAAGTGTTTAGGGATGTCCGGGATCAAATTTGGGTCTTTCAGGGTTAAAACAAGCCCAAACAAGGGAGAGACGTTGTTTTGACATACTTGTATTTGTAGAAGTCAAGACTTCTATAGATAGAAGTCTCTGCTACTTTAACCGTGTGTATCGAAAGAAGTTTGTCAAGATCTAAAAATGACCCTAAAATACACCTAGTTTCAACAAAACAATACCACATCCCTAGTGCAAGTATGATCACAACCTTACCAACATCATGCATCAAATTCACTTTCTTAACAAACAAGCAATGTCTTAAGCCTAATCTAAACATGGTAGATTATGCAGACATCACTATAAATCCATAGCGTAACACATATATGCACACCAAACATATATGATCATGTTCATATTACAAGCCATTAACATATTACGCAACAAAATATCAAAATAAGTACATAGTTATATATATTTTTCATATATACTTGTAATAAAAAAATGTCTGATCATATTTTTGTTATCAGTTATAAAAAGTTAGATTTAGCTTGTGTTATTAGTTAACTGCATGCTGATATACTTCTGAATATGTCAAGAAAGACAAAGCAAATTAAATATATAAAATGAAAGACACCTAGATTATTTTTATAATTAACAATCTACTATCACTCAACACTATATATTATTTATATTAATTAGAAAATTAACAATTTTCTCACTTATAAGAAAAAAAACTGTAACTTCCCTTTTTTCTATAATTTAACAAAACTGTCAATATTCTGTGAATAGAATATTCTTTTTGTATAAAAATAAACGTGTATATTAACCTACAATGTAAGTGAATGGGAATACTAATTAACATCAAGCTCATATCACAAAAAACCTTGTAGATATGTATCTGACAGACAATTATAAGCAAAGTAAATAAGTTTACAAGAAGTTAAATAGCTTAACATGTATTCATGGAAATGTAATTCTTTTTCCTTATTAATTCAGTTTCTTAATTTATTAAATAAAATAATTTATCAATTAAATAATTTTCTCAACCCAATTTTAATAATTAATTTAAATCCATTTTCAAACTTCAATTAATTAATTAATTAATTAATAACTCAAAAAACCATAAATTAATTCTCAGGTGAATTTCATACTTAGTGAGAAAACCATATTCAATTCTGAATGTATCTAATTTCTCTAACTTCATTATTTCTATCCATTTTTGTTCATTTGATTCACCATGGAATTTGTTTCTAGTTTCAACGAGCTAGTAAAGGGACCAATTGGACATATGCAATTAGGGTCAAATGATTTATAATTAAGTTTTGACTTTTCGCCCATTAATTATAAACTTATTTAGTCACAAAGTAATTCCACTATAGTATCGTGACTGAGCTCTCCCTAATGACATACTATTACGAAAGCAGCTGACTTAGTGCTCATCCAATAACCTTGTCATAAGTGTGTTACCCTCATAGAATATCCTTAGTCTTTTTGGGATAATATTTGTTCTCTCAATACAATCCTATTTTATCTCATGGTAATCATTACATATTCCTTAATGAAAAGTAAATCGCTATCAAATTGTAATCAAGTGATTCATCACAAAGTCGAATGACCTGTGGCCACGTTTACTTTTCATCAACTATGTAAGCTAATGAGAGGATATCATTTATCTAAAGTTGTTGTTCACACTGACCATTAAGCTCTCCGCTCTCTTCTAACTAAATCAGATGCAAAACCTCGACTTGTAAGATGGATTTTATTATTGTAGGAGTTCGATTTGGAAATCTAGGATAAGAAGGGAGCTGAAAATCTTGCAACAAATTACCTTTCCAGACTAGAGAATCCACATCTCAAGGAGCTTAATGAGAATGAGATAAATGACTCGTTTCCTAAGGAAAAACTCTTGGTTATAACCGATTTTAAAGCCCATTGGTTTGTGGATATCTCAAATTACTTGGCTGCTAACATCCTACCAAAAGGGTTGACACATTATCAAAAGAAGCGATTCTTTGCAAATGTGAAAAATTATTTTTGGGAGGATCCTTTTCTTTTTCATGTATATGCAGATCAAGTAATTCGAAGGTGTGTTACAAAATTAGAAGCAAGTAAAATCTTGGAACACTAGAATTAAGGACCGACAAAAGGACATTACAGTGGGATTAGGACAACACATAAAACACTTGAATCAGATTTTTATTGGCCCACACTATTTATGGACTCTAATAGGTATGTTGCTTCTTGTGATAGATGCCAGAAAACAAGTAATATTTCTAAACATGATGAAATGCCTCAAACTTATATGCTTTCATGTAAAATTTTTTACATTTGGGGCATTGACTTCATGGGCCCATTTCCTAACTCTTTTGGTAATAAAAACATTTTGGTAGTAGTTGATTATATGTCAAAATGGGTAGAAGCCCAAGCTTTACCTACTAATGATGCTAAAGTGGTAGTTCGATTTCTTAATAAGTTCTTTTCTCGATTTGCAACACCTAGAGCAATTATTAGTGTTAAGGGTACCCATTTTTGTAACATCCAATTTGATAAAGTTTTTAAGAAGTATAGGGGTGCATCATAGAACTGCTACCCCTTATCATCCTTAAACTAGTGGGCAAGTTGAAGTTGCGAATCGAGAACTCAAACGCATCATAGAAAAAAATGTAGAGTCAAATAGAAAGGATTGGGCATTAAAAGTGGATGACATTTTATAGGCTTATAAGACTACATATAAAACACCCATAGAAACATCTCCTTACAAACTTGTATATAGAAATAATTTTCATTTACCACTTGAACTCGAGCATAAAGCATTTTGGGCAATAAAATTTCTAAACTACAATCTTAAACTTACAGGTGAGAAGAGATTAATGCAGCTAAATGAGTTAGACGAGTCGCGAGCAAATGCTTATGAGAATTCAAGACTATATAAAGAAGCCCAAACAGTTCATAGTTGGGGATCTTGTCCTTTTATACAATTCAAAGCTCAAGTTTTTTCCCGAAAAGCTAAAATCAAGATGGTCAAGTCTATTTGTAGTACAAACCGTTTTCCCATACAGAACGATAGAGGTAACCCATTCGACATATAGCACATTCAATGTAAATGAACATCGACTCAAACTTTATAATGGTGACGATTTTAGAAATGATAGAGTGGGCTTCAGTTTTGTGAACCATCGTAACCAAGTGCACAAGGTAAGTCGAGCTTAGACTCAAAATAAGCGATTTTCGAGAGGCAACCCGAATGTCTAACTTTTTCTAATTTTGTTATGCATGCTTATTTAAAATCTTAATTTTTTTTTTAAAAGAGTGTTTTTGACCCACATGGCCTGGACGCAAGGGCGTGTCCTAGGCCGTTTGTGAAATGGGATAATCGATAGTACGTCACACGCCTGGACACACGGGCATGTCCTTGGCCGTGTACATCAAGAGCAATCGATAGTGTGTTGCACGGCCTGGCGACACGACCATGTGACCCATGCAGCCTGGACATACGGGCATCTCCTTGGCCGTGTGGATCCTAAGAATTAATTTTTAAAAAATTCAATGGTTACACGACCCAAAATAGTACACATGGCCGTGTGACACACACAGCCTAGACACACGGGCATGTCCTAGGCTGTGTGAAACGTGGAGCTAATTTTTTTGATTTTAAATCAAGTCAGAGAGTTACACAAGCAGGAGACAAGGCCAGGCCACACAGGTGTGTGGGAGTCTGCACGGGCGTGGGAGAAGCGAAAGAGACCACACGCGGCCTGGACACACGGGAGTATCCACGACTGTGTGGAGTCTGAGTTGAAATTTTTATTGCACAGGGGCTGATAAGGAACCACACAGGCGTGTGGCCCAACATGGCTGTGTGGCCCAACACAGGCCTCACACGATCGTGTCACCCTTTTAACCCCAAACCCTAATCCTCCTTCCTTTTACTTTGTCCTTTTCCCACCTCCAACAACCTAACCTCTGTTGGCCTTCCCTTGTAACTCCAACAACCTTTCTCCTCACCAGATCGAACATCACTTTGTCGTACCACCACCCTCACGCCCCCTTCCTTTTTTCTCCTTTCCTTGTCCCTTCCTCCCTCGTCGAGCACCCACGCCCGTCGCCTTCCACTCTTCCCTTTGCCACCCTGACCCCCACGCACTCCAATCACCGACCACGTCGACCCACCTTCGAACCAAAGCCCCTCCCAGTCGCCCCCTTTCCTTCCCAACCACGCCTCAACCACGCCTTCCTCCATTTTCCCTCCCCTTTCTTGGCCTTCTACCGAGCCGCACCCCCGTTGACCCACTCCCACGCCATTCACCCATTGACTGCACATAGCCTCCTCCATCTCTTACGCCGACCACTGAACCATCAATGACCGTCTCACTGGAACCACTACTACTCCCACCATCGGTTACCCCCTTTCTACCCTATTATTATTTTATTTACTTTTTTCTATTAACTTTCTTTTCTTTAATGTTATTTGTTTATTTATTTATCTTATTTTCCTGCTCAATGTTCTTATTGTTCTTATTTTTTTATTATTTATTCTCTTTAGTAATTTTATTCTTAGTTGTTTTAATACTGTTTTCTTCTTTTTATTCCTGCTAGATTTAGATATTGCGTCTATTATTATTTTTAATCTTATTATTACTTTTTTTCTTATTTTAGTACTATGCGTCTATTATTATTTTTAATCTTATTATTACTTTTATTCTTATTTTAGTACTATCTGTTTATTTTCTTCTTATTTATAGGTTCTTCGATTATTATTATTATTGTTCTTTTTCTTTTCCTTATTCTTATATTATTCCTGCTTATTTTATTCATCGATTGGATTCTAGTGTTTAGCTGTATGTTTAATCTTATGCTTTTCGATTGGATTCAATTTTTGTTTTGCCACTATTTGAATTCATCCATTATGCAGATCCTTGCCTTTACATTGAAATTTGAAATCATTTTTGGTCATTTTTTATTGCAGACACACCATGACAAACACACACAGCAAATCTAAGGCTGCCGTCTCTGCATCAAAAAAAAGAAAGACCCCTGGCATGACATTCTCCTCGAGCGCTTCCACCAAGGCCCGCCATCCGGTACCTCCACTTTTCACTGGTTTTCAGGAGGACTTATATCAGGCTAATGTATTGATTGGGCCGCTTTGGAGTAGGTCCAGTTATGTAACACCCCAAGCTGGACTAGACGTTATGGCTGAATCCGGAAGTGTCATATGAAGTGGGGTTGGAAACCATTATCGTTAAGTCAAACCATACCAGATCATTAGCCCTTAACACCATTATCAATTTCAAACCTCTCATTCTTTTCACTGCTTAGAGTTAAAAAATTTTTTAGTGGAAGCTTTAAAACAGATATGCTGTGTTTAGGAAATCGTTCAAGATTTTAGAAAACCTTTCCTTTTAGTAGAATCCAAGTTATATCACGTCTTGCGGTTATAAAATCATAAAATTGTAGTCTAACCCAAATTAAAATAAAACAGTTCGTAAAGTCCAAATTACATAAAATAAACCCTGAATAAACTAGAACATAAGAATTTAATTGTAACTTAAACCAGTCAACACATATGGTCACCGAAGGGCTCCGTGGCACTGATCCGTCTAAGATTGTGGATTTCCTAGTACAGAACAAATAGAAAAGGGGTAAGTTTATGTAAACTCAGTGTATAACCTCACAGATTTAAGCATACACATAACCAAGAACCAGAATCAGTCAGGTACAGATTCGGGCTTAAGCCCATTACAGATATAGATACAAACGTGTAAATCAGAATCAGAAATCAGATATCCTAGCCCTATCCTCTACACACCATCTCCGACCATCCCTACACACCATGTGGGGTTTAGAACACCCACCCAACCCTACACACCATGTTGTACCGATGTGACACATAACAGATATAATGTAGCCATGCTGCCAAATTATTGGCTTAAACTGCCTTTCAGAACACTTCCTCCAATATACATAACCCACCCCAATAACAATAATAGATACATAAACAGTTATGCAAATCAACATGCTCAACATGTTAATAATTAGATTACAGATAGTTATACGAATCAATAATCAGACATGCATAGTACTATCATGCTTAGTATAGAGTATAAGTCAATCAGATCACACAGTTTAAGGTTTAGTTATCCCTTACCGACCCTACTATAAGCCTACAGTCGTTCGGGACAACCTATGCAACCCTAGGAAAAAATTCAGATAAATAGGTCCACACGCCAGTGTGGTTTGCTCATGTGGGCCCACACACCCGTGTGGGCTATACGCCTAGATTGGCCTTGCCTCTATAGATCACAAGGTCTGCCTAGACACTACACACCCTTGTGGATTGCCCATGTGGGCCCACACGCAGGCCATTACGCAGCTGTGTCTTCTGTACAGCCTGGCCTTCGTCAATCACACGGCAGTGTGGCGTCAACAGTGGGGTTTTTTTACTTTCATCGAATTTCATTTTTTTGCGTTTTGGGTACACACCTGGTACTATTTTGCAGTGAAAACACTCTCGAACCTCACGGAACCTAAAATTAACCAACAAGTACTTAATCATCCGTTCAAAACCAAACTAATCCGAACTCGAATCAAGCTATTCATCCATCAGCAACTAAACCTTACCTTTGATTGAATAATAGTAATTTGATCGTGAGGTTTCGTGACAGGTTTTAAATATTTATAATTACTCGTTCTTGAAGTAACTATTATCACGATGTAGGCAAGTGTACCTATCGAATAGTAGTATAGTTTTAAAAAGACCAGATTGTCGAACCCAAATGAACTAAAAGTACTAGTAATGACTGTCTTTTTATTATCTAGCCTAAGAATAAAGAGGTTTTGTTTTAATTAACTAATTATCTAAACTAAGAACGCACAGAGAAAAGAATTGGGGAATTGCTTTTGAGAAAAATCGATTGACTTAAGACAATACCTAAAGAGAAATCCACCTAGGCTTTACTTGTTATTCTGGCTCCGAATCGGACGATTTATTTATTCAACTTGTTCCGTAGAGATCCCTAAGTTATGTTATTGTCCCTATTCAAGACTAATAACGTCTAATCCCTAGATTGAATAATCGAGACTTTTCTCTAATTAACACTCTAGGGTTACATTAACTCGATCTATGGATCCCCTTATTAGGTTTCACCCTAATCCGGCAAAATCTTGTCACCCTATGTCTAGGGGTGCAATCAACTCCGCTTAATTATGACAAATGTACTCTTAGACAGGGTCTATTCCTCATCTGAATAAGAGCATGTCTTGAATCAATATCCTGGGATATCAAAACAAGAATTAAGAGCGCATAATTAAGAACAAGTTAAATATTTATCATACGATTCAGAAAATAATAACAAGATTCATCTTAGGTTTCATTCCCCTTCGGTATTTAGGGGTTTTAGTTCATAACTAAATAAGAAAACATCTCAGAAGAATAAAGAATACAAAACATAAAGAAAGCCCAAAACTCCTAAAGGAAATTGAGGAGAGATTTTCAGTCTTGATGATGAATCCGGCTTCTCAGATGGATCAATCGGCTTCCTTGGAGTAATTGCTTACTCCCCCTTTCTGCCTCCCCTTTTCTTCCTCCTCTAGGGTGTATTTATAGGCTTTGGAATGCCTAGAAGCCCTCAAAATTAACCTTTTCTGAATTGGACTCAACTTGGGCTCGGCAGGGACATGCCCGTGTAACACGCCCGTGTGCGATTACTTCAGGCCGTGTTTGAGCCTGCCAAATTGACACGGCCGTCTGAGGAGGTCCAGGCCATGTTGATTTTGTACTTTGGCCTATTTTCTCTGTTTTTGGCCCATTTCTTGTTCCTTTCGCTCTCCTATGCTCTCCTAAGTATAAAACATGAAATTAAAGCATTAGGAGAATCGTATACACCAATTCTAATGAGAAATCATCCATAAAATGCATTAAACATGGGGTAAAAATATGTATAATTTATGGTTTATCAAATACCCCCACACTTAAGCATTTGCTTGTCCTCAAGCAAAATTCTCAACTCATAAGCAAAATAAATTTTTCTCAACTTATAATTTCTATCGATAATATCTCAAAATAATCCATAGGTAATCATACTTTGAGAATTCAACTAAAAGGACATAAAAGTTTCAAACATTCCAAGTTGAGTATTTAATCATGCAAACAGAGGTGTCTCTCTGCATGTATGTAATTATCTTGGATTCAAAATATCATAGAGTTTCACATCCTCACTAATGATTCACTCAAATCACTCGAGATGTTTAAGGACAATAAATGAAGCACTCAATAGTCAATAATGAAAAGCCATTACCATAGGCTTGCATGAAAATCAAATCTCCACCACTATAATTTAATATGATACATCAATCAAAAGGTCTTTAGAGGATCGTAGAGAGGCTTGGTTAGGGGGGTGTGGTCACAAGTTGAAAGAAAGGGTTAGAATTGAGATTGAATTGAAAATTTGCCTAACTAGAAAAAGAGTTAATCTTCACTTGCCCACTACAAAGCTTCTTCTCAGAATATGAAATTACAGATATGTATACATAGTTTTTTTTTAAGAATAAGTTAAATTAATATAGACTAACTATTAAGAACAAAGCATAGCTAAGCAATCTATTCAACTCAAATCTCGACAAAAAAATATAGGGATTAATTTAAGGGATTTCAACAGTAATGGGTTAAAGGTTAATATTAAGGGTAATACAAGAAATGACTTGTTATGTTCAAGGGGGTTTACTAGGGGTTAATCATGAAGGTAGGCTTTTCATGGCATGAGTCGGTTAATCCTAAGTGCCTTAATCATTTTGACATATCAAATCAAATGGTGTGGTCTCGACATGCATAATCAAACAAGTTCTAGAATAACAGTTCAATACTGATGCACTCAAAGCAATAATAAAAGTGAGTATGAAAGAATTAATAGTTGCTCAAAAGGCTCAGAAATCTCACAAAAATTATGGCTTTTTGATGTTAATACTTGTGAATTCCAATTCAAAGCAATACCTAGACTTGGGGAAACAATCTATAATTTTAAATTCTTAAAAATCAACTTATCATGCTTGATTCTATAATGTCTTAAAGTTTAAACAATCAATGCATAAATGCCTATGTTTTAATTCAAGATATATCAATGAAAATTATAAGTCAATTAAAATTTATCCTAAATATGATATGAAAGCTTTTCAAGAGAACAAGGCAATCATTCAGGGATTTTTTTGATAATGAAATAAATACCCCCCACACTTAAGATGTACATTGCCCTCAATGTACAAAGATAGATATTAGATTATAAAAATAATATAGGGAGAGGAGTGAAACTTCCTGTATGATGAATTCCTCGAACTGGAGTTCTGGAGAGGAATCGGTTCGAGAGTGGAGGAGGATACTCCGGCGGTCGTAAAGGTTCATTAGGCCATAAGTCCTGTGCCAAAAGGATATTATCTCTAGTGGTAGCTATGGTCGTGGGCGAGCAGGACATGGTAGTCGGGGAGAACCTTTCCCGGTGAAGGTTTAGTTCCTATATGATGATTAGCTCAAGAGCTCTATAGAATTGTGATAAAATCAGGAAATTTTTAGGGGATAATATGAATAATAGTTACTCATAAAGAAAAACCAAAATTGATAATTAAAAATAAAATTCTAAAATCTACTAAAAATAAAAATAAAAATAAAAAGTAGTTTTAATAAAAATTAAAAACATAAAATACTAAAATAAATATTTTTAAACATCTTCATCGTTGGATGGTTCTCGGGGTGGGACTGGTGATAAGATGTGGAAGTGCTGACAAATCTGCTATAGAGTAGTATCCATGTTGTCAAATCGTTGAAAACGCTACTGCTCGAATCGAGTGAGGCGCTCAGAGATGTCAGAATATGAAGCCGCTGCATGAACTGGATGAGAAGGTGGTGGTGGCTAAGTCGGTGGGTCCTCGTGCTGTGGGGGGACATCATCAGGAATGTCCTCGTAGGCCTCCTCCTCGGTAGATTAGGTGAGACGATACTAGGGAGGGTAGGTTCCTCGGTGCCTCTCAATCATCCTCATGCTAAGCATGCTCGAGATGCCTTGTGAAGACATCTAGCCGATGAGGGTGAGGGATAATTCTTGGGCCACGGTGTTGAGGAGCCCAAAGTGTCACACCAGTCGAGTCACATAGGGGCCAATGGAGATGACCCACTTCCGATGCCGCTCCATCTGGTGCTGAATCCCAAGGGTGATGAAATAGGCAAGGTCGATGACGTGCCCTTGTGACATGCACCATAAGAAGTAGACGTCGTGGGTGTTGACGACGGCAGTGCTCTCTCGCCTCCCTGTAATCGTGTGAGCTAAAATAGCGTGTAAGTACCTCAGGGATGGTGGGAGAACTGATGCCTTGGAGAGACTAGGATTGTAGAAGGCCGTGCTAGGGGCCAAAGTGTACCAGCACTTCGAAGGAGAGAAATTTATGTGGCGACTGAGAGCATGTAGTTCATTCTCTTCCTTGAATGCTTCCGTATATAAGCCTAGTGCCACACCAAACTCTGGGACGCTTAGCTGGCGGACTAACCTGTCTAGGCAAAACTGCATCATACCGGGATCATTGTAGTTCGTCATTACAGTCTGGAGATGGAATGTTGAGCATAGTTCCATCGTGAGCTCGAGGTATGCTGGTTTGATGATCTCAAAGAACAGCTCCCAAGGGAAGGTGGTCAAGAGGGCCCGAATTGCATCAGCCATCTGAACTTGTTCTACGGTAGCCCAGTTGATGCAGCGGCCCGTAATTAAAGGTCGGGCTCGAAGCATCTGAAAAGGTTCCTCCTGGGGCCCTCGGGGGAACTGTAAAAGAAGGTGACGAATTTTCGTGGTTGGACCTGCGAAAGAGGACGCTCCCTTCCTCTTCTTTGAAGCAGGTATGGCGGTTTTTTTTCCTCTTGAAGACAACATTGTGTACCTGCAAGTGGAAACATCAATTTGTCTTTTGATGAGTGGACAATTTATAATAAATAAAAGGAATGCGACTAGATTCGAAAAAGAAAATGCATAACTATATTCAGCCATAATTACTAAATTCAATTAAAACAATAAGTTCAATGAGCCATTTCTTTGTGGCATGAGCATGGTAATATAAGTAAAAATGGTAAGGAATGGAATGCAAAATACTATATGAATGAAAAGAGATGTCAAAAAAATATGCATGATTATTTCAACTATCCTAGCCATGAATTCTCACTTCTAACTAATTGAATGAAGTGTAGGAATCATTTAATGAGTAAGATTTTAAACAATATGGAAATAACATGAAAAATATAGGTTAATATGATAAAAAGCATTATAAATCAATGAAATAAAAGAAAAAGGATTTAACAAACGCTAAGGGGAGAGATTTGGCGTCTAGAATGGAGTTGTAGGCGGCGCACGGGTGTGGCAGGGAGGCCGTGTGGAGTTGCAGTGGCTAGGGTTAGGGTTTTTGAATGGGGAAGAAAGTGAATAGTGCAGGGTATTTATAGATTTTGGGCCACACAGCCAAGGCTCACGCTCGTGTCCCCCAGTTTCAGCCCGTGTGATTCGCGAATTTCAAATTTGGGCACGTCTAACATTTAGTACATGTCCGTGTTCCTCAGGCGTGTGGGTTCACACGACCTATCGCACGGCCGTGTCTAGCTTCGTTCGCTTCTCCCACGCCCGTATGTGCAAGCCCCACACCTGTGTTAATTTAACAGGTTCGACCACGGGTGTTCCGCACAGGCGTGTCGAACGCCCGTGCTTTTTAACAGGTTCAGCCATGGTTCTTCCATACGGGCGTGTTGCATGCCCGTGTTGTTTTGGCAGGCCCGACCACGGCCATATCGCACGGCTGTGGCATTTAATCATAGCCCATGTTGGGGAAATCTTTTGCCCTGTTTTCACACGCCCTTAAGCACGCCCATGTGCTTGTCTGTGTCTCTGTGCAAACACCTATATTCAAGATTTCTATTAAAAAGTTAGGAGTTAAATACCAAAATTTAAAGAAATTAATATTGTTAGTGATCAGGTTGCCTCTCGAGAAGCGCTTATTTATAGTCTAAGCTTGACTTAGCTCTCTCGTGAATGGTCATGGTGGTTTGAGGAGTTTAAACTCCTCATTCCTGCTATCAATCTCATCAAAATAGGGTTTTAATCGGGTGCTGTTTACCTTAAAAGTGATGAACTTGGGATGACTCACCTCTACCGTACCGAATGGAAAAATACTGAGTACCGTAAGAGGGATTTCCTCATTCGGTGTGGTAGTGACAATGTGGGGATCTGCGGCATCTAATAAGACCTTATCACCAACCTTAAGTTGATTTGGAGAGGTATCGGGCTCGTTTTAGCATAGTTTCGATTTGTCAGGTGTTCTTGATTTGTGTGTCCGCCATTCATTGAGTTCCTCGATTTGTAGTCTTGGATCTTCATGAACAGGTCCTTTACTATTGCTTGGGAATGACTCGTGTGCTTCCTTCAGACTCATTTTCTGCAAAGTAGGTTCCACCATATTGTTAGGTTTAGTAGAATGGTTTAAATGATCACCTTCAATTCCTGTTGTGTTGCCAGAATTGCGAGCTTGAAGGGTGATTGTTTTGTCCCCCCCCGGAGTGTGATTTCACCTATGCCAACATCAATGATTGTTTTAGCAGTTGCTAAAAAGGGCCTTCCTAGAATTAAGGGAGTGTTGTTATCCTCTTCTATGTCTAGAACAATAAAGTCAACGGGAAATATAAATTTATCGATTTTAACTAGAACATCTTCAATAATACCTCTAGGGAATCTTATAGTTTTATCTGCTAATTGAATGCTCATCCTTGTCTGTTTGGATTTCCCGAGACCTAGTTGCTTAAACATTTTTTAAGGCATGACGTTGATACTAGCCCTTAGATCAACTAATGCATGATTAACATCTAAACTACCAATTAAGCAAGGAATAGTAAAGCTCCTTGGGTCTTTTAGTTTGTTGGGTAATTTATTTGGAGAATATTCGAGCAAATTGCGTTCAGCTCCACATGCGACGCCTCGTCCAACTTTCGCTTATTTACTAAAAGCTCCTTTAAAAATTTCATTACGTTTGGCATCTGCGATAGAGCTTCAATAAACGGTAAGTTAATATGTAATTTTTTAAGAGTTTAAGGAATTTACCAAATTGTTCATCTGAGCGGTCTTTCCTTGTCGCGTTGGGGTATGGCACATGAGGTTTATATTCGACAGTTACTGGTTTGTTTGTATTTTGATCTATCTCACCTTGACCTTGCTTATCACAGTTTCTTGCCTCAGTTTTGGTTCAGGCTCAACAACTCTTTCGTCATCTTGAATATTAATTGCGTTGAGTTGTTCCCTTAGGTTAGGTTCTGTATTACTTGGCAAACTACCTTGTGGTCACTTGGAGATTAGTTTGGAAAGCTGGCCTATCTGAGTTTCAAGTCCTTGGATCGACGCTTGTTGATTCATAAGTACTGTCTCGATGTTCTAAAAATGGGTTTCTGACACTGATATGAACTTTGAGAGCATCTCTTCAAGGTTTGGCTTATTTTCCTGTTGGTAGCCCGAAGGATGTTGTGGTCTTTGATTTCCTTGACCACCCCACGAGAAATTGGGGTGATTCCTCCAACCTGCATTATAAGTGTTACTATATGGATTGTTTTGAGGTCGAGGATTATTACCCTTGTAGTTTAATTGCTTCTTATCCATGCTGTGGCCATAAGGTTGGTATTTCGAATGGTTTGTTCCACAGCTACTTGCTTCGCACTGCATTACTGGGTGAACCTATGATGAACTAAGAAAACCATCAATCTTTTTATTTAAGAGTTCTACCTGATTAGAGAGAATGTTGACCAAATCGACGTTATAAACATTGGCTATTTTCGTTGGCTTTCTCCTCATGACTTGCCACTAATAGTTATTCAGTGACATCTCCTCTATAAACTCATAGGCATCTTTCGCTGTTTTATTGTTGATGGTTCTGCCAGCAGCTGCGTCAACCATTTGCTGAGTTGAAGGATTCAAACCATTGTGGAATGTTTGAACTTGGAGCCAAAGCGGTAACCCATGGTGGGGGCATCTTCTTAAAAGGTCCTTGTATCTCTCCCATGCATCGTAGAGTGTTTCTAAATCTATCTGCACAAAAGAAGAGATATCATTACGTAATTTAGCCGTTTTAGCTGGCGAAAAATATTTTTTTAAAAATTTCTCGGTCATTTGTTCCCAAGTAGTAACCCTCGTGGTAACGAGTTCAACCACTGTTTAGCTTTGTTTCTAAATGAAAAGGGAAACAACCGAAGATGTATGGCATCATCAGAAACGCCATTAATTTTAAATATATCGCATAGTTCTAAGAAGTTGGCTAAATGAGCGTTGGGATCTTCATCCTGCAAACCATCAAACTGAACAAATTGCTGTATCATTTGAATAGTGTTAGGTTTTAATTCAAAAGTATTTGCAGCTACAACAGGTCTAACTATGCTAGATTCAGTTCCTGTTAAAGAAGGTTTAGCATAATCATACATAGTGCGTCAAGCAGGATTCTGATTAACCGCAATTACAGGAGGTAGCTGATTGCCTTGGTTTTCAGCCATCTCTTCGGTTGAGGGTTGAGTATCGTCTTCTTGCTCATTCTCTGTGTATCTTAAGCTGCGCATTATTTCTCTTTGGTTTCTACGAACTGTACGATCGATTTCTTCGTCAAAAAGTAATGGTCCCAACGGGTTTCTTCTAGTCATAAACTATAAAAACCTGCTAAGAGAAAGAAAGAGTAGGTTAATAAATAATAATAATAAAATTAAATTAAATTGCAAGAAAAATAAATGGCTAAAGTAATAAAAATTGAGCGTTCCTCGATAACGGCGCCAAAAACTTGATCGCGAGGTTTTGTGATAGGTTTTAAATATTTATAATTACTCATTCTTGAACTAACTATTATCGCGATGTAGGCAATTGTACTTATCGAACAGTAGTATAGTTATAGCAAGACCAGATTGCCTAACCCAAAGGAACTAAAAGTATTAGTAATGACTGTCTTTTTATTATCTAGCCTAAGAATAAAGAGGTTTTGTTTTAACTAACTAATTATCTAAACTAAGAACGCATAGAGAAAAGAATTGAGGAATTGCTTTTGAGAAAAATCGATTGACTTAAGACAATACCTAAGGAAAAATCCACCTAGACTTTACTTGTTATTATGGCTCCGAATCAGACGATTTATTCATTCAACTTGTTCCGTAGAGATCCCTAAGTTATGTTATTGTCCCTATTCAAGACTAATAACGTCTAATCCCTAGATTGAATAACCGAGACTTTTCTCTAATTAACACTTTAGGGTTACATTAAATCGATCTATGGATCCCCTTATTAGGTTTTACCCTAATCTGGCAAAATCTTGTCACCCTATGTCTAGGCGCGCAATCAACTCCGCTTAATTATGACAAATGTACTCTTAGACAGGGTCTATTCCTCATCTGAATAAGAGCATTTCTTGAATCAATATCCTAGGATATCAAAACAAGAATTAAGAACACATAATTAAGAACAAGTTAAATATTTATCATACGATTCAGAAAATAATAACAAGATTCGTCTTAGGTTTCATTTCCCTGAGGTATTTAGGGGTTTTAGTTCATAACTAAATAAGAAAACATCTCAGAAGAATAAAGAATACAAAACATAAAGAAAACCCAAAACTCCTGAAGGGAAATTGAGGAGAGATTTTCAGTCTTGATGATGAATCCGGCTTTTGAGATGGATCAATCGGCTTCCTTGGAGTAATTGCTTACTCCCCCTCTCTGCCTGCCCTTTTCTTCCTCCTCTAGGGTCTATTTATTGGCTTTGGAATGCCTAGAAGCCCTCAAAATTATCCTTTTTCAAATTGGACTCAACTTGGGCTCAGCAGGGACACGCCTGTGTAACACGCCCGTGTGCGATTACTACAAGCCGTGTTTGAGCTTGCCAAATTGACACGGTCGTGTGGTCTGCCCGTGTGAGGAGGTCCAGGCCGTGTTGATTTCGTACTTTGGCCCATTTTCTCTGTTTTGGCCCGTTTCTCGTTCCTTTCGCTCTCCTATGCTCTCCTAAGTATAAAACATGAAAGTAAAGCATTAGGAGCATCGAATTCACCAATTCTAATGAGAAATCATCCATAAAATGCAATAAACATGGTGTAAAAATATGTATAATTTACAGTTTATCATAATTCTCACGGAACTAAACCTCTATCAAAACTTTTTGGAGCCCCTGAATCTCTACCTAATCGACATTAACGGCACATATTAATGATAGAATTAATGAATGAAAACCAAACCATCTTACCCAAACTTACCGATTCAAATCGTAATCAAAAGCACTGATGTAATAAGTCACAGAAACTTGATAATAGGTAGGAAATCAAAACAAGATTGACACCAAGAAGGAGGGAAAGAAATCGACCGGGAGTAGAAGGAAAAAGGAGAAAACGATAAGGGAGGAGGAAGACAATGTCAGTTTTTTTAAGGGAATTTTTGGGGAAACAGATTTACTCAAATCCCACTACCTACACTATCATAACCACCCACCATCAGAATTTTAACTTCACCAAAACTTTGTCTCATAATCGAGCAAAAATAAATACCCATGCTCGTATAGGGATTCAAACATAGAACCTCCACACAACGTACAGACTCCCTTACCACTCAAACCAGCAGGCTCATTTTGATATGGTTTTTCAAATAATTTAATATAAGCCCACTGAGCAAGTATAAGGCTTAAGTCAGAAAAATACCAAAATTTACCAAAGTTGAAGCTTGATCTTGGGACCTCACACACATACACCCAGAGCACTTAACCACTGAAATAGATGCAGATTTGTGTCAAATTTTTACAAAAGTAGAAATAAAATTTGGGGCATTACAACTTAGCTGATCATGTGCATGCCATTATTGCCATAGCCCCGTGGGAGTGAATTTTCTCTATTATCGAGCCCACATACATGGAGCTAAATTTAGAGTTCTATTCTATATGTATCCTTCTACAGGTGATGATGACCTCTGATGAGCCGGGCACTATCACTTTCAGACTCGGTGGTAGAGCACGATCTATGAGTGTCCTAGAGTTCAGAGTGTCATTAGGACTCCACACTGCCGGAAACTTCCTCTGCCTATATCGGCATGTCCACTACTCATCATCTCTTTTCTGGATAGACCTCACGATAGGTACAAGACCTTATGACACGATTCGCTCGAAGGCAACTTCTGTCCCCCCAGCCTTATAGTATATTCATGCCTTCTTGGCTCATAGAATGATCGGTAGGAAAGAGAGCACAGGAGTCATTGGTACCACTAATGTATATTTTCTATAGAGCATGGCCATAAGGCATATTTTTTGTTTAGCTTACTTCATCGCTCTTGCCTTTCACCATCAAACAGAGCGCAACAGGAAGGGTCCTCTCTGTTTAGGCCCTTATGTGACTCGACTAGCTTGACACTTCGGTCTCCTTGACACACTAGAGTAGTCCTCCTCGCTTACACTAGTCGGCCAGATGTCCCCACAAAGAATATTGAGCATGACCCAGATGAGGGTGATTGAGCGACTTCGTGGAGTGGATCCTTCTCAGTACCAATTGTCTCATTCTAACCCTCAAGATGAGCTTGATGGCTCCACTGATGATGTCCCATTCCATCACAAGGATCCACCTCATCCTCCACCTTTGAGTCACCATCCTGTTTCTTCAATTGCTACCTTAGAGGACCTCTTCAAGCGGTTCACTCACTTCAAGCAGCACTACTTTTAGAGGTTTAACAATATTGACGTGCCACTGCAGCAAATCTGTCATCATCTTCATATCTCCTCTTCAGCACTGATGACTCATGACACCGGCGCTTCTGGCGATGAGGACCATTGAGTTTATTTTTTTTTTCTTTTTCTTTTATGATTATGATTATGATTATTTTTCTTTTTCTTTTTAGTTGTTTTTATTGTTATTTTCTTAGACTTATTTTGTTTCTTATCTTTTGAACTATATTTTTACCTTTATGGTTGTTCCTAATCGAGTTAGTAACCTTTTAATCATCTTCACTATTTGTGTTTATTTTCTTATTATTTGCTCAGAATCATGCACTACATCTAGATTTTTCTACAATTCCGCTTTTCAGTATTTTGGCAATTTCATCCAATATTTAGGGCAGTTTCAGTATTCTCCCTCTCTTATGATATTTTACGTATACTGTGATTATATTTGTTTGTACATTTAGGACCATGTACATCTTAATTGTGGGTAGATTATTTATATAATTATTAGAAAATACCTGAATTATGTCTTGTGTTTAAGTAATTTTTTCATACTTTCATTAAAATGAAATTTTATCGATTTGAGATTTTTGTTCATGGATTAATTTGTAGATATTTTTGCATTGGTTGATTTAGAGAGAATCAAGCATGATAAGTTATTTTTTAGAAATTAAAACTGTTAGGTTGTTTCCCTAAATTGAATTATTTTGAAGTTTGAGATTTGTAAGCTTGACATCAAAAACCTTGATTTTTTGTGAGATTTTGAGCCTTTAGAGCACACATTATTCTTGCTCATTTTATTATTGGTTATGAGTGTGTCAACTTGATTTTTTATTCTAGAACTTGCTTCGATTATACATGTCGAGACCACACTGTTGATTTGATATTACTGAGATGATAAAGACACTTAAGTTTTAAACCTCTTATCCCATAAAAAGCTGCCTTTTTAATTAACCCTTAGTGAACCCGTTGAGTCTAACCATTTCTTGAATTACCCATTAATGTTAACCCATAACTCATTTTTTCGTTGAAACTTTTTCCTATTTTATTGACTTTCTTTTTGTCGAGATTTGATTTGGTTAGTTGCTTAACTATGCTCTTCTTTTTAATTTGTTGAATTATTTCTGATTGATCTAAATAAAAAAAATCGACAATATATATATTGATTATTATTTGTTCTATGTTGATTGAGCTTGAATAGTTAAATTCATATTTTGAGAAGAGCATTTGTTCTTGTTTTTATTCTTGAATAGTTCTTGATTAATACACTTGTTTTTAATTCAGCATTTGTTTGTTTTTCTAGTTTAGTAATTTATCAATTCAATCTCGATTATAACCAACTTCTCTATCCTTTATCCATACCTTTAACCTAAGCCCTATTACAACCTTTTAAAGACCTTTTGATTTGTGTATCATTTCATTTTATAGTTGTGGAGATTTGATTTTCATGCAAGCCTATGGTAATGATCTTTCTTGTTTGACTCTTGAGTGCTTATTCGTGAACCTTAAACACTTTAAGTGATTTGTGTGAATCTTTAGTGAGGATGTCGATTCTTGTCAATTTTTAATTAAAGGTAACTACTTAGATAAGGAGAAACACTTATGTTTTCATGTTTAAAAATGTTAGCTTGGATTGTTTGAGACTTTAGTGCTCTTTTAGTTGAATTGCAAATGCATAATTACTTGTGAATTATTTTGAGACATTATTGATGAGAATTACAAGTTGAGAAATATTAATTTTAATGTGAGATGAGGATTTTGCTTGAGGATAAGAAAATGCTTTAATTTTGATGTGAGATGAGGATTTTGCTTGAGGACAAGAAAATGCTTAAGTGTGGGGATATTTGATAAGCTATAAAAGTAACATATTTTAATATCATTCTTAATTCACTTTTGGATGGTTAATTATGCAAATTAGTGAATTTGATGCTCCTAATCCTTTAAATTCATATTTCTATACTTAGGAGAGCATTTGGGAGCGAAAGGAGCAAAAAAGAGCCAAAATTGGACAAAAAGAGTAGTTTTGCCCATATGCCAACCCGTGTCGATTTTGCACCTTACTTCCCAAATATGCGGAAAAACCCAATGTTTAGGCTTTCTAAGCATTCTAAAGTCTATAAATACCCATTAAAATAAGATATAAGGGGGAAATCAAATAAGATCGAAGAAAAGACTCGAAGAACACCATTGGAATCAACTCAGAAGTGGATTGCCATCAAGATTGAAGACCTCCTTTTAATTTCTTTCGAAGTTTTATTGAGTTTCTTTATGTCTTGTGGTTATTCTGACATTGAGATGATTCTATTCAGGATTATGAACTAAGTTCCCTAGATACTTAGGGAGGATGGAACCTATAATGAATCCTTTTATCTAATTTCTATTTTTACGCAATAAATTCTTGATTTTTGTTCTCAATTATGTATGCTTATTTCTTGTTTTAATATTTCTAGGATATTAATTCATGTTTAATATGCTTATTTCAGTGGAGGAAAAGTCCTTGTTTAAGAGTAGATCTAGCATAATTGAGTAGAGTTGCATGCAATCCTAGAAATAGGATGACATAAATCTATTGGGTTAGAGTCAAATCTAATAGGGAATCCATAGATCGAGTTAATGCGATGATAAGGGTTTTAATTAGAAAGAGATTTCAATTAATCAACTTAGAGTCAATTGTTCTTACTCTCGAAATAGATATTAACATAATTTAGGGATTTCTACGGATCAAGACACAAGTGAATAAATCGTTTAATTCAGATTCATAGAAAAAGGTGAAGTCTAGGTGGATTCTTTCCTGGGTATTGTTTATCTCATTGTTTAATATTCGATTATTTCTTTGATTCATTCTCTATTGAATTCTTAGTTAAATTAGTTTAGTAAGTTTTAGATTAAAACACAATCACTCTAATTTATCGGCTAAATAATAAGAAGACGGTACTTACTAGTACTTTTAGTCCTCATGGATACAATATTCTCTACTCACTATAGCTATGCTATTGTTCGATAGGTGCGCTTGCCTTTGTCGTATTTTTAGTTAGTCTAGTGACCATTAATTGGCAGTAATATTAAAACAATTCGAATGTTACAAGCAACAAGTAACACCTAGCAATGAATTATTGATACCTAAGTTGCAAGAAATCTTGGTTTGACATAACCTTATATGATAATACTATGTAGTATATCCCTTTATCCTTGATATCAAGATTGAAGACAAGTCATGAAACAATTACACTCGTGAAGTCTAATATCTTAATTGTTGATTCCCAAGTAGACTAAGATTAACAAATTAATATGATATCTTATATAAACTCTTTGAGTATGACCATGTATTTCTAGTCTCACTTGATCAAGAGGCCTAAGATATTGTTGCTATTATGTAGGAGAGACAAATCCTATCTTGATCTCTCACATCCCACTACATGGATTCTGCATACTTAACATCAATCTTTATACTATAACTAGTTATGAAAGATTTTTAACTGTGTCAAAGCATACGACTCACGATGTTGGGACTCGATGATATGAAGTCTAAGGATCATACATACAATTATTACTATTACAAATATTGTGATAATTACCTAATAATCCAAGAAGCATTCTCATGGCAGGTCAATTCAGTATATTACTCTCTAACATATTCTTATGTGTTAATTTGATATCACATATCTATAACAACTGTAGAATAAATATCAGTAGCACTATCGCAAAGTAATAAGAAAACAAAAATAAAACACACAGATTTTACATAGAAAACCCTTTCAGGAAAAACCATCTGTAGAGGAGGAGAAATTTCTAATGTTGAAAACCAAATGATACAAGATAAGTTTCGGACCTCGGTCCTTCGCCCCCACAAATCCCCTTATTTTGGCACTGTATTTTATTTCTTTAACATGTGATGTGATTCAGGTCACACAACTCTAACAACAGCACTTGTCATCAATCAAACACATATTAGTCTTAATAAGTTATTGGTGTCGAAGCCCACAATAATATATGACTAAGGACATTTAAGAATAACCATATCATTCTTTGGACTTTATTATTACAAAGTTTATTTTAACTCATAAATAATTACTAAAAACAATAATGATAATGCATTTAAATAATAAACTAGGTAAATAAGTATGTTATTACAATCATCATATGAATGGTCTTTAGGCATACTCTAACATATATATAAAAAAACCAAAATTTGAGTTTTAATTGCACCAAGTGAACTATTGATTTTTTTTTTAATTTTCTTCTTTAGATTCCTCATTTCCTCTATTTTGAATTTTAGGATGTAGCACTGCACACCTGACCCGATCGCTAGGTACAGAATAAAGCACCACATTCATTGTACGAGAAACTTGAACTATCTTTTCTTTTAATAAAAACTTAAGCTTGACACATTTATCATATTATTTAGTTCATGCATTTCAAATATAACAAGTTAAAGCAATCAAATATCTTAGAACTACATAAAAACTTGTTTAAGAATATCAATAAAAAACAACTAATACTAGTTCCTATTGAGCATCAATACCATGTCCTATTATTGTCATAATTTATGATCATTTTTGTTGATTCAAATAAGTTTCAAGTCAATTAAATCACTTTTAAACCATTTTTAAATGAGTCCTAGGTGTTTGGTGACGATCGAGACAAAATTCGAGTTTTTGGGGATTAAAACAAGCAAAAACAGGGGAGGGACCTTGTTTTGAGATGCATCAATCGATAGAAGTCTAGACTTTTATAGGTAAAAGCCCCTGTTACTATTCATTTTTGGCTATTGACTTACTTGTACCAAGACATTTGACCACGTGTATCGGTAGAAGTTTGCCAGGACCTAAAAATGACACTAAAACACACCTAGTTTGACACAAAACAATACCATATCATATCCAAAATTTACAAGACATATGTATCAAGTTATAAACAATATTTTAAGGATGTTTAACACGTAAAATCATCTATTCACAAGTATGATTACAACCTTACTAACATCAAGCATCAAATTCACTTTCTTGGAAAAAAAAGCAATGTCTTAAGAATAGTGTTGAGTATGTCTCATATTTCAGTCAAATTTGAAAGATAATCTCCTAGTTAAACTCCTTTTATTTGTTTCAATCAAAATCTAGTTAGTCTAGATTATTTTTTTATTATTTGACTTATGAATTTAGCCTATAAATAGACTCTTTTACAATCTTAGAAAATACACCCATTAAAGATTAGAACTCATAACACTTTTGGAGAATTTTGTGTTTACATTTTGAGATTTCTTTATTTTCAGGTTTCGGGGTTTAGTTTTTATCTCCATCTTTTGTACTCTTTGTTCTTTTGACATTATAGTAAAATTATCTTTAGAAGTGGTTTTTTTATCCTCTTTAAAGGGTTTTTTCAACATTAAGTTTGTGTGTTCAAATTCTCAATTTCTTTCGCAATTTTTTACTTGTTTGTTACTTAATTAGGTCGATCCCCAAAAAGTGGTATCAAGAGCTAGTTCAATTTACGAAGACCAGCCCGTTCAGAGATGGTAGCAACATGGTTTGACATTGAGAAATTTGATGGTATCACAAATTTCAATCTGTGGCAAGTTCGGATGATGACAATTCTAGTTCAAACCGCCTTAAAAAAGGTCGTTACTGAGAAAAAGCTTGAGAATCTAGATCAGATAAAATGGGAAGAACTTGATAAAATGCCTTGTCTACAATCCAGTTGTGCCTCGTGAATTGGGTTTTGCAAGAGGTATTTATAGAGAAAACTCTATCCGCCTTGTGGAAAAGGTTAAAAATTCTTTATGCGACTAAGTCTCTAGCTAACTGTTTAGTGTTGAAACAACATCTATTTACGTTTCGCATGAACGAATGTGAGCTTCTTAGAGATCACATTAGTCAATTTATTACTCATTTGAATGATTTAAATAATGTTGAGGTTAAGATTGACGATGAAGATCAAGCTATGCCATTATTGTGCTATTTACCCTCTTCATACAAGTCTTTCAGGGAGACCCTGATTTATGGCAGAGACAAACTCTCGTTCGAAGATGTGAAGGGTCATTTGTTGGGTAAAGACAAACTCGTCAATGAGTTTGATTTAGATAGCAAGGCAAATAGGCAAGCTTCCATTTTGGTAGCATCAAAGAAGCGAGACAAAAGGTGTCCTTATTGTAATAAGTTAGGTTACGTCAAAGCAGATTGTTATAAACTGCGAAATAAAGAGGCTATTAAGAGTAACAAGGAAGATGTAGCTGGTGTTAATTTGGTTGACGAAAGCGGTGATGATTTCTTATTGGTGTCAATGAGCAATAGATCTGAGCTTACGTTCGAGTGGATCCTAGATTCGAGATGTTCTTTCCATATTTACCCCAATAGAGAATTATTCTCCACATACAGTTTGATTGAAGGTGGAGTTGTATGCATGGGAAATGATTCATCTAGTAAAGTAATCAATATTGATTTTGTTAAAATTAGGATGCACGATGGGACGATTAGGACACTCTCAGATGTAAGGTATGTACCTGATTTACGAAAGAATCTCCTGTCCTTGAGTATTTTAGACTCGAAAGGTTCTAGAATCAAAATCTAGTTGAGCAACATTAAGGTGTATCGTGGGGATCTTGTTTTGTTAAAAGGCAAAATGATCGACAGTCTTTATACTCTAGAAGGTTCTACAGTGACCTATGAAACTGGACATCACTCATTCGTTATGAAGTTGAAGTCAACTCGTTCAGAGCGGAGGCAACTTGATCATAAGAGGGAAAAAGGTATGATCGTTTTGTTGAAGAGAGATTCTCTTTTGAATGCAGGTTTTGAAAAGTTAGGGTAGTGTGTTCGTGAAAATCAAACCTAAGTTAGTTTTTATTTGGTAATGCACAAGTCAAAGGCTAGAAGTCTTCCAACTTCTAAGCATATATTCGACTCAGTTAATTCCATGCATAGTTCAAGATAAGCCTGTGGTGAGCTTTGGCAAAGATGGAGTTGTGAAAATACAAGTCAAGGTGGAGATTTGTTGAGTATGTCTCATATTTTAGTCAAATTTGAGAGATAATCTCCCAGTTAAACTCTGTTTATTTGTTTTAGTTTTCAGTTGAACTTTATTAGTCTAAATTATTTTATTATTATTTCACCTATGAATTTACCCTATAAATAGGCTCTTTTACAACTTTAAAAAATACACTCATTAAATATTAGAACTCATAACACTTTAAGGGAATTTTGTGTTTACGTTTTGAGGGTTCTTTATTTCCGAGTTTCTGATTTTAGTTTTTATCTCAATCTTTTGTTCTCTTCGTTCTTTTGCCGTTATAGTAAAATTATCTTTGCTTGTGGTTTTTTATCCTCTTTGAAAGGTTTTTTCCATGTTAAATTTTTGTGTTTAATTTCTCAATTTCTTCCAATATTTTTTACTTGTTCGTTCCTTAATCGGGTCGATCCCCAACAAATAGTGTAAACATGGTAGATTATGCATGAATCACAAAATATCCTTAACACAACACATATATTCACACCAAACATATATGATCATGTTCAGATTACAAGCCATTAACATATTGAGAAAAAAAAAGGTCCGTTTGTTTACCAGGAAAACATTTTCCAGAAATTGTTTTCCTGGTTTTCCAGTGTTTGTTTACTTGAAAATAACTTACATTGGTAAAACATTTTCAGAAACAGGGGAAAATGAGAAGGGATTTTAGGGAAAATGTCTTATAGATTTTTAATCAATAAGACATTTTTCGGAAATTCTTCCTCCACTCTCACCATATTCTGTTAATACATACTTCATCCAGTTAAATTATGCATTTGAGTGAAAATTGTATTATTTGTAAAGTTCTTTCTCTCCTTTTTACAATGTCAATTGAGTGAAAATAATTGTTAGGAGACAAAAGATTCTGATTTTTCTAGCATGAAATTGTTTATATTATTTGGTAATTAATTGCAAATTTCGGTTGCAAATTTCTAGCATGAAATTTTTTATCTTTTTCAAGCATGAAATTTTTTATATTATTTGGTAATTAAGCTAGAAAATTCAATTGGCATTGTAAAAAGGAGAGAAAGAAATAAACAGGCATAATTTAGTCGGATGAAGTATGTATTAACAGATATACTTAAAATCTAGCTGGCACTTAAAATCTAGTTTACCTATAAATAAATCACTGCAATATATGTAAAAATAATTTAAAATATAAATTTATTAATATAATTAATAATAAACTCAAATAAACAATGAAAAGATAATAAATTCTTAAATATATATTTGTTTAATTTAAAACAACTTTTATGAAATATTTTTAAGAAATCTACCAAACAACAGGAAATATTTTACACAGATTCATCCAAACACCAGAAAAGTAAGTCATTTCTAGAAAAATGAATCATTTTTCAGAAATTATTTTCCGGAAAATATTTTACTGGCAAACAAACGAAGCCTAAAAATAAAAATAAGCTCAAAGGCTAATCTATGACACTAGGTACATTCTAACTTACAATTTTTTGTACATATTGTTATATATTATTATTATACTCTATACTTGTAATAATAAAATGTTGGACCAAGTTTATGTTATCAGTTATAAAAAGTTTGATTAAGTTTGTGTTATTAGTTTACTACATTCTGACATACTTCTAAATATGTTAGAGAAGACAAAGCAAATGTAATTTTCTCAACGCTATAACTTCCTCACTTATAAGGAAAAAAAACAAAAAAAATGTAACTCTCGTTTTCTATAATTAAAAAAATTGTCAATATTTTTTGAATAGAATATTTTTTTCATATAAAAATAAACGTGTATATTTACCTATAATGCAAGTGAAAGAGAATACTAATTGACATGAAACCCATATCATAAAAACTAGTAGATATGTATGTCACACACAATTATAAGCAAAGTAAATAAGTTTACAAGAAGTTAAATAACTGAACATGTATTCATGGAATTGTAATTCTTTTTCCTTATTAATTTAGTTTCTTAATTGAACCCAAATTTTGAAGACCAAAAGCTATCACAAATTAAATTGTAAAAAAATCATAATTGATCAATTATAGTTGTTGATTAAATTTATTATTGCGGGGATTTAAGGATCTGGAAAATTGAAGTATAAGGATGCAAATGAAACAAATATACTTGCAAAATTTTCAAGTTTAACAATATCAACTTTGTTTATCCTTTTGGTAATGGATTATTTTATTTTTTTGGATAATACGAAGTCCAACCTTGGTTATGATATTTGTTTTCCACACTTGTCCTTCATTAGTCAAATCAAAGAGATAGAAGAATCATGTGTAGTTTTATTTCATACTTGTGTTTGAGTAAGTAAATCAAGTCTAACCAAGCCGAACTTCAGTAGTTTGAAGTTTTTTTTAGTTGAGCTTAAGTTTAGAAAATGATATTTGCTTGATGTTGAGTGGAATATCAAGCCTTGAGCTCGAAATCAAAATCAAACTCAAACTTATTATTACTTAAAATTGAATTGAAACACACCCCTAAACAAGCATGTTGAGAAACCCAAATTGCATTTTCAACAAGTTATTGATGACAAAACCTTTGAGCCATGTTGATCCAGGATATCACTTCAATTCTCAATTTGGACATCAGGTTCCAAAATCAAAACTCTATATCAAATTTCACAAGTCCGTCGATAGCACTCATCATTTCACCTTCAATTATAGTATTTTTATCATTTTGGTAGTCTGGGTTTATGATTGCCCTCCCAACAATGTTGTCTCCAACATTCATCCCTACCTTAAATTGGTAAATGACTAAATGAAATGTAGTTTTAGATATCAAAGAGGTTAAAAAATTAATTAACACAATAAGAAAATATCATGTTTGAAAATCAAAACTCCATATCAAATTTCAATGCCTATATCGTATGTTATTATGCATGCTTTTAGGTGATAACTCATGTGATTAACCATGTGGGGCTATGATGCGTTGAATGATATGTTTGGAGGCCAGAAGAAAAAAATTGGCCATTTGGTGCATTTCATTGCTTATGGTTTCGAGATTGACCAAGCAAGTATCATGACAATGTGGCTTATGTCCTTCGACAAAGGGCACATCAAGGCTAAAATATATTTTTCGTATTCCATGTCTCGAGACAAGAACCCCTTTCTTCAGACAACAAAACATTGAAGCTAATTTAAGAAAACAAAGGAAGTATCTTTCAAGACCAGTTTCGAGGCAATGAGGCCTTAGTCTCAAGACAAAGACTCCAATGTCTTCAAATATTTCATCATCGAATGAAAAATAAAATTTTTCATTTCTTGAGACATAAAGGCTACGTCTCGAGACATCCTAACAATGTTTTTAAACCACCTTGCATGCATATAGTGTGATGAATTGGCAATTTTTTTTACTTATCTATATGCACATGATGAGAATGCATGAGAATTTACTTATTTGAATGATACATTAGTCGGTAAATATGGTTGAATTACTATGAGTTGCTTCGAGGGACGTAAGATGATGTCACACATTTGGATATTAGTTTGATGGTTATCTAACGGTTTTTATAGAGAGGAAACGCTTTTCTACTGAATGTAATCAATTCATTTCTTTTTTTGTGATTTGGTCCTCGTTACACGATCCCACACTTAAAGCAATTCATGGTACGAGAATAATGGAGAATGTAACACCCCTTATTCGTACCCGAGACTGAGAAAAGGTACGAGGCATTATCGTACATAAACAGGACATTTCTAAAAAATACGGGTCATAAAATTTCATTCCAAATTAAAACCGATCAAACAAGATAATATTATCCTTATTATGGACCTACGAGGTCCAAAACATACATTAAAAGAAATTTGGAACTAAACTGAGAACTTAAGAAAATTCTAAGAAAGGTTCTAGGTTTAAGCCTCACACGGCCGTGTGGAGGCAACGCACATGCCCGTATGGAGGCAATGCACACGCCCGTGTGCATTAGGACACGCCTATGTCCCATACCCGTATGGAATTACAAAAATTATTTTCATTTCAAACTTACAGGGGTTTTTACATGGCCGAGTACACGCCCGTGTCCCTCACACGGCCTGGACATGCCCGTGTCCAAAAACCTGGACATTCTATTTATGATGTCATCACTCATTTAGGGGCACACGGCCAAGGCACACACCCGTGCGCTAGGTCGTGTCCTCCACACGATTGAGACACACAGCCGTGTCTCTACTCGTGTGTTTACTACCATGCATACTGACTTAGGAATTTTAGGTGTAGGGGACACACGGCCATTCAACACGCCAATGGGGCAGACCGTGTGTCACCCACGGTCTAGACACACGTCCGTGTGTCTACCCATGTGGACCATTTAAAGGTTATTTTCCAAGCCAATAGTCACCCATAGTCACTCATATATTCAAACATACTTTATAACATGTAACATGACATTTTCAAGCATTCAATATCCCACACCATGGCACTCTCACATCTGCATAAAGTCATCCTATTGCACATTCATTTGTTACACTATTTAGAGGCATTCCACACCAATTTCATGCACTATTAAACTTATTATCATGACTTCAAATTGTGCATTCACACTAATAGTCATTTTAAGCCATTAGGTCATCCCTTATCCTTTAGCACCCAGTTCATACTTTTACCATATATTCATCGATCAACAACATATCACATCATTATCCTGTACTCACCAAGTAATAACATATCCTACCATCAAGACACTAGCACACACATGCATGGGTAATTACATTACAATCCAAATGGTCAAATATGAGCCATATCACATGGCCATTACAAAATGAATTGTTATTATCATAGGCCTTTACAATTTGGCCAAATAGCATGACACATACCACAAAATGACCAAGTTTCCTATACATGCCATACTCAAAATAATAATTTCACTATACCCAATAGTCTTTTGACAGTGTGATCGAATACTTTCGACAACTTTCGATCCCCGAGCTAGCTTAGCGAAACTACAAAGGATGGAAAGAGAGGGGAGTAAGCAATAAAGCTTAGTAAGTCCACATACAAATTATATGAAATGGTAGTAAGGAATCAACATGCAGAAACATTGCAACATATACATAAAGATTATTCATCATTCAAACCATCTTACTTACTCATCATACGAACATATATATATACATGCTCATCGTAAATCGATCTTTATTAAGGCATTAGTCATAAGTTTACTATTCATACATGTACTCATCGTAAAGTCTCCATAACCATACCTCTTTCATATGTCCTCCTCGGGACCTCATTTCATTCATTACATTTCCCGTTGAACTCACGGAATACTATTGGATACACAGAAACCTTACACATAAGTGCCACATATGCAATGTAGCCGAAGCTACCACTTAGCATGTAACACATCCATAATGAACTCGAACCTCTCAACGAGCTCGGATGTTACATGAATCTCATCCCTTATGAACTTGGATGCTCGCATCCATAATAAACTCGGACCTCTCAACGAGCTTGGATGCCACATATCTCACGAACCCAGACCACTCAACGAGTTTGGATGTCTTAGTTCCTAGTGACATGTCACTTGTATCCTAAACTATTCCTAAGGTTCAAACGGGGTTTTCCTCATTGCTCAAAGCATCTCCATCGTACTTGCTCGTAACGTCGTGGATAACAACCATAATAACATTCATACTTTCATCACAATCAGCAAGCATATAGTTCATCATTACAATAAAACATTTATTACAGTATATATATTAAAAAATTAAAGTATACTACAACACCACATTATTTGCATATGTACTTACCTCAGTACAAAATGATGATAATCGAGCTCAATCGTCGTGTACTTTATTCTTTCCTCGATCAAGTCCCGGTTCACGTTTTTCTTGATTTATAATGCCAAATTTAACTTATTTATTATTCACATTGTTCAAATGGGTCCACAATTCATAATTTTGAAAATTTATATTTTGACCCCTAAACTTTCATATACTTACAATTTAGTCCATTGGCTCATAAAATGAAATGCATGCATTTTCTTGGTTACCCAAGCCTAGCCGAACCTTTACTATGCTCATATCAGCCCATTCACATTATTACTACCCTCTTTTACACTTTTACAAACAAGTCCGTTGTTTAGGTGTTTTCACTAAAAATCACCTAGTAAAAAATGTTTATTATGCCTCAAACATTCCTATTCCTCCATTAATCATCAAAATACATACATGTCACACATGGGTCAAATTTTATACAAGAACCCTAGCTTAAAATATAGCTAGAAATGGGTATATCATGCTTCAAGGACTTAAAAATGCAAAGAACATTAAAAACGGGGCTAGGATGCACTTACATTCAAGCTTGAAAATGTTGAACAAACCCTAGCTATGGTGTCTTGCAATGTTCAGCAATGAAGGATGAAGATGGACACCAATTTTTACTTATTTTTCCCTTTTTATTCTTTCAATTACCAAATGACCATAATGCCCTTAGGGTTTCTCTTTCACATTTTTCCAATACATGTCTATTTTTGTCCAAAATTATAGAAATTGGTCAAATTGCTAATTAGAACCCTCTAATTCAATATCTAATGCAATTTCATGCTTAAAGTTCCAGAATGCAAGTTTTGCACTTTATTCAATTTGGTCCCTAAAATGTAATTAGACATTTTATGCTTAGAATTTCTTAATGAAACTTTCACACAAGCATGCATTCATATCATAAACCTCATAAGAATCATAAAATGATTACTTTTATCTTCATATTTGTGGTCTTGAAACCATTATTTCGATTATGCCCTAATTCGGGTTGTTACAACTCTCCCCCTTTTAGGGATTTTCGTCCCCAAAAATCTTATTGGTGAAAAGGTTTGGATATTGTTTCCTCATGGCCTCCTCGGGTCCTCATGGCCTCCTCGGTCTCTCATGCAGCCTCTTCAACCCCATGTCTTTTCCATAAAACTTTCACAAGAGTAACACTTTTGTTTCTCAATTGCTTGACTTCCCAAGCCAAGTTCTTAATAGGTTCCTCACCATAAGTCATATCCGGTCTGATTTCAACCTCTGTCGGTATAATCAAATGTGAAGGGTCGAATCTATATCGGCGCAACATGGACAAATGAAACACATCGTGAATCTTTTCTAATTCAGCCGGCAAAGCCAATCGTTAAGCAACAGGCCCTATCCTCTCGGTAACCTCATACGGTCCTATAAAACGAAGACTCAACTTGCCTTTTCTACCGAATCTCAAAACCTTTGTCCATGGGGATACTTTCAAGAATACCTTATCACCAACTTGATACTCAACTTCTTTCCTTTTCAAATCTACATGTGACTTTTGTTTATCCGACGCCACTTTCAAACAATCACGAATTACTTTCATTTTTTCCTTGGTTTCCTTAATCAAATCTATCTCATGAATCCTATTCTCCTTAAGATCAGTCCAATACAATAGTGTACGACATTTATGTCCATACAATGCTTCATAAGGTGCCATCTTCTAGCTCGTCTGATGGCTATTGTTATAGGCAAATTCAACCAAAGGTAGGTACTTTTCCCAACTACCTTGAAATTCAAGAACACAACATCTAAGCATATCCTCAAGTGTCTGAATTACTCTCTCGGATTTTCCATCAGTCTGTGGATGAAAAGCGGTACTAAAATTCAGCTTTGTACTGAAAGCTTCTTGTAACTTCTTCTAAAACCGCGAAGTGAACCTCGGATCCCTATCCGAAATAGTCGATAAAGGTACTCCATGAAGTCTCACAATCTCATAAATGTACAGCTCGGCTAACTTATCAAGTGACTAATCAATGCATACCGGTATAAAATAAGCTGACTTAGTTAATCTGTCAATCACTACCCATACGACATCTTTCTTTCTTGGTGTCAACTGCAAGCCTGTCAAAAAGTCCATAGTAATGCTGTCCCATTTCCATTCGTGAACTAAGATAGGCTGAAGTAAATTGAAAGGTACCTGGTATTCAGCCTTTACTTGTTGGCAAATCAAGCATCTCGATACAAATTTGGATATATCTCTTTTCATGCCAATCCACCAATATATTTTCTTTAAATCATTATACATCTTTGTGCAACCCGAGTGAACTGACATGCCTCTGTTATGAGCCTCATGCAAAATATCTCAAACCAACTCAGCATTCTTCGGGACACAAATCATTCCACGGAACCTCAGACAACCATTAGGACCTCTCTGGATATCTGATTCACTGATCGACTCACAATGAGCTTTCTTAGCTTGTAACTCCTTACCAGCTTCCTGAGCATCACAAATTTGTTAAAGAAAAGTCAGTCTAGCTTTTAACTCTGTTAAAATAGCACCATCATGAGATAGGGCTAGCCATGTGTTCATAGCTTTCAAAGCAAATAAAGAATTTCTACTCATGGTGTCGGCAACCACATTTGCCTTACCGGGGTGATAATCTATCACAAGCTCCTAATCTTTTAACAATTCAAGCTACCTTCATTGCCTCAAGTTCAGGTCTTTTTGAGTCATCAAATATTTAAGACTTTTATGGTCTGAATAGACATGACATTTCTCCCCAAATAGGTAATGTCGCCAAATCTTCAAAGCAAATACAATAGCGGCTAATTTTAAATCATGCGTAAGATAGTTCTTCTCATAGGGCTTCAGTTGCTCAAAGCATAAGCTATTACCTGACCTTCTTGCATAAGGACACAACCTAGTCCATTCAAGGATGCATCACTATAAATCACGAATTCTTTCGCTAATTCTGGTTGTACTAACACTGGTACCTCGGTTAACAATGCTTTCAGTTTTTCAAAACTTTGTTGGCACTTCTCTGTCCATTCGAACTTAACATATTTTTGCAACAACCTTGTCATTGGGATGGCTATCATCAAAAATCCTTTCACAAACCGTCTGTAATAATGGGCTAAACCCAAAAAGTTTCTAACTTCGGTTACATTCCTCGGCGGCTTCCATTTGACAATAGCAGAAATCTTACTAGGATCAACTCATTTACTATCTCCTGAAACAATGTGGCCCAAAAATCGCTTTTACTAAACTTGGAATATAACTGTTTATCCCTCAAAGTCTGTTAAAAAATTCTCAAATGCCCGACATGCTCTACCTCATCTCTAGAATAAGTTATAATATTATCGATAAACGCCACAACAAACTTAGCTAAATATGGCCGAAAAATCTGGTTTATTAAATCCATAAACACAACAGAAGTATTCGTTAGTCCAAATGGCATAACAAGAAACCCATAGTGGCCATACCTCATTCTAAAGGCAGTCTTAGGCACATCAGACTCTTTCACTCATAACTGGTAGTATTCGGACCTCAAGTCTATCTTAGAGAACCACGTCTCACCTTTCAGCTGATCAAACAAGTCATCAAACCTTGGAAGAGGATACTTATTTTTGATTGTCACCTTATTGAGTTGCCGATAATCAATACATAATCTCATAGAGCCGTCCTTCTTTTTCACGAACAGTACGTGAGCACCCTACGGCGAAAAACTTGGTCTCGCGAAATCTTTGTCAGTCAGCTCTTGCAACTGTGACTTCAATTCTTTAAGTTCAATCGGGGCCATTCTATATGGGGCAATAGAGATGGGTGTCATCCCTGGCATTAGCTCAATACTGAATTCAACTCCTCTAATTTGGGGTAAACCCGACAATTCCTCTGGAAATACGTATGCATACTCGCACACAACCAGCACTAATTCGATTTTCCATTTGGATTCCTTTGTATTCAATATATATACCAAATAAGCTTCATACCCTTTTCTCATATATCTCTGAGTAACCATCAAAGAAACCATCATTGATGACTTCTCTGCATCATCTGATTTAACCCGAAGAACTTCACCATTTTCACATTTCAATTCCATAACTTTCTGTCTACAATTCACTATAGCCTCATGTAGTGTCAGCCAATCCATACCCAGTATGACATCAACCTTGTCAAACGGCAACAACATCAAGTCAGCCGGAAAACAATGACCTTTAACCATTAACGGACATTTCTTACATACTTTATCAACTATCACATGCTTTCCTAATGGGTTAGAACCTTAATTACAAATTCTGTAGACGCGACAGGAATATTTAGACTAGATGCCAATTTCATACACACATACGAATGAATGGAGCCATGGTCTATCAAAGCAATAATATTAGTATCATAAAGAGAAAATTTACCAGTGATCACATCAGGAGAAGTTGCATCTTCGCATGCACGTATGGCATAGGCTCTAGCTGGAGCCCTAGCTTCAGACCTCACTGCTGTGTCTCGTGTCACATTCTTACTACTAGACTTATTTCTAGCATTTCTCGAGGGTCTTCCCCTAGAAGCTGCGCCACTCGGTCTTGGACTCTAAAATCTTTCTTTTTCCATCATCTCAGCACAGTCCTTAATAAAGTGGGCTAGAGAACCACATTTAAAACAAAATCCTCTACTCACTCTACAGTTGCCAGAATGACGTCTACCACATTGCGGACATTCAGCCTTGGAAGGTTTAGCATTACCCACACTTGCTACAAACGTAGCCTGAGATGTAAAACTCAAATTCTACTTTCTACGATTCCCGTATGAATGTCCAGCTAACACATGTGAACAAGTCTTCGGACTCATGTACCACAAATTCTACTTTCTACGATTCCCGTAGACTGAGACGGCAATAACTTACTCATGTACCTTTTCTTGTATCTCTTGCATTGGACTCAACCTTCTTCCTTTCTTTAACCAAGTCTTCGACTTTACAAGCCTGTTCAACAAGTACCACAAATTCTTTCAACTCAAGAATACCCATTAATGTCTTAATATCCTCATTGAGTCCATATTCAAATCTTTTGCACATCTTAGCCTCGGAGGGTACACACTCCTGAGCATATTTGCTAAGTCTGACGAATTCTCTCGCATATTCACTAACTGTCATACGACCCTATTTCAATTCCAGGAATTCCTTATGCTTCTATTCGATGAATCTTTCACTAATGTATTTCTCTCGAAATTCCTCTTGAAAAAATTCCCAAGTAACCCTCTCTGATGGTACTACAGATATCAGCATTCTCCACTAGTGATATGCCGCATCTCTCAATAGGGATATGGCATATTTCAAGCACTCCTTGGGTGTACATGATAATTCCCCGAATACCCATATCAAGTTCTTTAACCAGAACTTAGCTCTTTTAGGGTCATCATTGGCATTTGCCCTAAATTATTCGGCACCTTATTTCCAAATTCTATCAATAGGTGTTCTAGTAAATCTCATGAAATTCATATGTTGAGGCATCACAGGTTTGGGTTATGGATTTGGGGGATGTGGAGGAGGTTGAGCATTCGGTTTTGCTCGAACGAACTTCGTATACCATGCATTCATCATGTGGAAAAAGGCCTCTTTGCCTCCTTCTCCTCTACTGACAGTTTCAGGTCTACTTTCAGATAGCACTGCGCCTTCAGCTGGAGTAGGCGCGTTACTTTCTATGTCATCCGCCACTTCTCTGTTGGGATTCATTTGCTATATGAAAACACATTTTAATATTGTCAGGAGTTGTCACACTATCATAACTTATATATATATGTATAGCATGTATATCTAGACTCAAATACACTAGGTTAGTCCGAGAATTGACTAAACCATAGCTATGATACCACTAAATGTAACACCCCTTACCCATACCCGGGACAGGGATAAGGTACGAGGCATTACCGTACATAAACAGGGCATTTTCAGAAAATACGGGTCATAAAATTTCATTCTAAATTAAAATCGATCAAACAAGATCATATTATCTTTATTATGGACCTACGAGGTCCAAATATACATTAAAAGAAATTCGGAACTAAACCGAGAACTTAAGAAAATTCTAAGAAAGGTTCTAGGTTTAAGCCTCACACACCCGTATAGAGGTAATGCACACGCTCGTGTCCCATACTCGTGTGGAATTACAAAAAAATGTTTTTCGTTTCAGACCTACAAGGGTTTTCACACAGCCGAGCACACGCCCGTGTCCCTCACACGGCCTGGACACGCCCATGTCATCGTCCGTTTCCAAAAATCTGGACATTCGATTTATGACATCATCACTCATTTAGGGGCACACGGCCAAGGCACACACCTGTGCACTAGGCTGTATCCTCCACACGGTTAAGACACAAGACCGTGTCTCTGCCCGTGTGTTTACTACCATGCATACTGACTTAGAAATTTTAGGTGCAGGGGACACACAGCCATTCAACAAGCCCATAAGGCAGACCGTGTGTCACACACAGTCTAGACACACGCCCGTGTGTCTACCCATGTGGACCATTTAAAGGCTCTATTCCAAGCCAAAAGTCACCCATAGCCACTCATACATTTAAACATACTTTATAACATGCAAGATGACATATTCAAGCACTCAATATTCCACACTATGGCACTCTCACATCTACATAACGTCATCCTATTGCACATTTATTTTTTACACTATTTAGAGGCATTCCACACCAATTTCATGCATTATTAAACTTATTATCATGACTTCAAATTGTGCATTCATACTTATAGTCATTTTAAGCCACTAGGTCATCCCTTACCCTTTAGCACCCAATTTATATTTTACCATACATTCATCGATCAACAACATATCACATCATTATCTTGCACTCACCAAGCAATAACATATCCTACCATCAAGATACTAGCACATGCATGCATGGGTAATTAGATTACAACCCAAATGATCAAATATGATCCATATCACATAGCCATTACAAAATGAATCAACATTATCATAGGCCTTCACAATTTGGCCAAATAACATGACACATACCATAAAATGACAAAGTTTCCTATACATGCCATACTCAAAATAATAATTTCACTATATCCAATAGTCTTTTGATAGTGTGATCGAATATTCCGACAGCTTTCGATCCCCAGGGTAGCTTGGTAGAACTACAAAGGATGGAAAGAGAGGGGAGTAAGCATTAAAGCTTAGTAAGTCCACATACAAATAATATGAAATGGTAGTAAGGAATGAACATGCAGAAACATAGCAACATATACCTAAAGATTATTCCTCATTCAAACCTTCTTGCTTACTCATCATACGGACATATATATATACATGTTCATAGTAAATCGATCTTTATTAAGGCATTACTCATAAGTTTACCATCCATACCTGTACTCATCGTAAAGTATCCATAGCCATACCTCTTTCATATGTCCTCCTCGAGACTCTCATTTCATTCATTACATTACCCGTTGAACTCTCGGAATACTATTGGATACGCAGAAACCTTGCACATAATTGTCACATATGCAATGTAGCCAAAGCTACCACTCAACATGTAACACATCCATAATGAACTCGGACCTCTCAACAAGCTCGAATGTTACATGAATCGCATCCATTATGAACTCAGACTTCTCGACGAGCTCGAATGCTCGCATCCATAATGAACTCAGACCTCTCAAAGAGCTCGGATGCCACATATCTCACAAACGCAGACCACTCAACGAGTTCAGACGTCTTAGTTCCTATTGACATGTCACTTGTATCCTAAACTATTCCTAGGGTTCAAACAGGGTTTTCCTCATTGCTCATAGCATCTCCATCGTACTTACTCATAACGTCGTGGATAACGACCATAATAACACTCATACTTTCATCACAATCAGCAAGCATATAGTTTATCATTACAATAAAACATTTATTACAGTATATATATTAAAACATTAAAACATACTGCAACACCACATTATTTGCATATGCACTTACCTCGGTATAATATGATGATAATCGAGCTTAATCGTCGTGTACTTTATTCTTTCCTCGATCAAGTCCCGGTTCACTTTTTTCTTGATCTATAATCCAAATCTAACTTATTTATTATTCACATTGTTCAAATGGGTCCATAATTCAACTTTTCAAATTTATATTTTAACCCCTAAACTTTTACATATTTACGATTTAGTCACTAAGCTCGTAAAATGAAATGCATGCATTTTCTTGGTTACGCAAGCCTAGCCGAACCTTTACTATGCTCATATCAGCCCATAGTTTCTTTTATTTCACATTATTACTATTCTCTTTTATACTTTTACAAACAAGTCCCTTATTTTGGTGCTTTCACTAAAAATCACCTCGTAAAAGATGTTTATCATGCCTCAAACATTCATATTCCTCCATTAATCATCAAAATACATGCATGTCACACATGGGTCAAATTTTATACATGAACCCTAGCTTAAAAGGACTTAAAAAATGCAAAGAACATTAAAAACGAGGCTAGGATGCACTTACGATCAAGCTTGAAAATGTTGAACAAACCCTAGCTATGGTGTCTTGCAATTTTCAACAATGAAGGATGAAGATGGACACCAATTTTTACTTATTTTTCCCTTTTTATTCTTTCAATTACCAAATGACCAAAATGCCCTTAGGGTTTCTCTCTCACATTTTTCCTATGCATGTCCATTTTTGTCCAAAATTATAGAAATTGGTCAAATTGATAATTAGGACCCTCTAATTCAATATCTAATGCAATTTCATTCTTAAAGATTCTAGAATGCAAGTTTTTCACTTTATTCAATTTGGTCCCTAAAATGCAATTAGACATTTTATGCATAGAATTTCTTCATGAAACTTTCACACAAGCATGCACTCATAACATAAACCTCATAAGAAACATAAAACTATTATTTCTATCTTCAGATTTGTGGTCTCGAAACCACTATTCTGACTAGGCCCTAATTCAAGATGTTACTGAGAAGGTCGTTCAGTTGAAATCCAGGACCGAATTGGATCTATCTCGCATAAATCACATGTACTATTTGGTTAAGGTTTTTGCTAGAAATATCCCAAAATGGCTCAATTTTTTTTATAAGTTCAATTAGGGAGATAACTTGTCTTGGTTGTCAAAGGAAGATTGATTCCCAAGATAAAGACATATATATGATTGTCTAGATTTACAATACATTGTATAAGATCCAAGATAAATTAATCCCTAACTTGTTCAAGATTAATTATTTTACGATGTTCATTGCGTGATTCTCCTTAAGGTCAAGTAAGTGAATGACTATATATGCATTACTTGTATAATTCGACATATTGATAACTGTTAGGAGTCAATGTTGTCCTATTATGTTTGTTCAATGACCTGATCAATCATAGGCTTAATTAGTCAAGATATACAACAGCCTAGGCTTTTATATATTGACCCTTTTGACGTGGGTCTTATTGGATGTTGCTTTAATAAGAAAATTGACTCATTGGACATTTTTACTCTCGTATTTAAAGTTGAAATCAAAGTGGTTGTATTTGTGAAGAGTTTGAGTTTGACTTAGGTTTATGGTGAGAGATTTTCTCAATCTCAAATATGTTAATCATGACCATTTTTAATGATATTTCTTCTACTTAACTAGGGACTTCATTAGTTTTTTTTTTGTATATTTGGCTTACAAGAAGTCAAGTGAATCTCAATTTATTTGTAATTATCCTTGCTTCCTATTAAGCCTTTAAATACATAGTCAATTTGCATGGAAGATGTATCTTTCGGGAGAGAGTGTTGTGTTGAATTGCTTGATTATTTTATGATATTTTCCCTTTGTATTTCTGCACTTGTTTAATAGGTAATATTAATGAGAGATTGAACTTTTATACGTGAGGTTTTGGGTGAGTGGTTGTAGGAAGTTGATACTAGCTATTGGGGCTGCCATTACTTCTTTGTGTAATCGTAAATTGGGATTTAACCAATTACTAGTTGGATCAATTGTGGAATGAAATTAATATTAAATGACAATGAAGTGTTATCGAAATTTTTTATGATATGAATATTAATGTTTAAATAAAAGGTAAATAGTAGATTTGTTTAGGTTGTAAGAAAAAGAGTTGGACCTAATCTCCTATTTCATGACAATGGCACCATGCAAAACCATAGTTAAAATAATATCTATTTAATTTTTTTACAGAAAAGAGATGATTAATAAATTAATAGACTTATTATTAAACTAATCATCCACCACCTCTCTTCTTGTTCTTTGTCTTCAGATTCTACATCTCCAAAATGCTCAGCATCATCGCTGCTGCTCGCATCATCGAATCACCAAAGAAAAAGGAGAAAGTCGCAAAATATTTAAAAAAAAAGCAAACATATACATATATTCAGTATTCATATTCTTCTACCTGCTTAAGTATGGATCTCAAAAATCATAAGGGACCATAATAACTTCATTAGGCCTACAGCTAGTAGATTACACAACATTAAATTAATGTTTTTAAAAACATAATGCAAGATTGAATATGTATATGATATACCTATTAACGGGTGTTTGTTGTCTTTTCCAATAACATCGTCTCCACGGTGTTTAAATTTAACTTATCGTTTTAAAAATACAGTGTATTTTATTACTATATCTAACATTTGTTAGTTATATAAGTATTGATTCTATGAATTAGATGATAACTATAAATGAAAGGGTGCAATGTCTTTTGATTATTGATCAAGAGTTATATCACTTGATTTTTGAAAAATAATTATAACTATAAAAGTAATATTATTTGAATAATTATGAGATATTAATTGAATAATTCTATTTCTTTTAAAGAGTGCTTATTCAGGAAAAGGCAGCTATTGAAAATTATTTCTCTATGAAGAGACATAAAAATTCCTATAAATAGGATTCATATTTCATTTGGAAAACCTACCAAAAATTCTCAAAAGTTCTTTCTATCTTTGTCCATCATCTACTATTCTTAGATTGTTCTATAAAGAATTACTATAGAAATTCTTTATAGAAATTGATTTTATTATTATGCTCTGCTCAGTGCTTAGTGAACTATTTTTATCAGTGCAAAATGCAAATAGTCACTGAGCTTCATTGTATCCTCAAGGTTCATTTTTTTAAAACCCATTTGCACTCCGAGTATAGGTAGGGGCGAATAGACCATTAAAGACAGTGGCTTGATACAACCCTTCGAACCTTATCCTATTGCTTTGCACTTCTATTTGAGTTGTTGTTCATGTTCTGTTCGTGTGTTCGAGATTTTTCTTATCAAAGTTCTTCACTAAAATTAGATAATACACATCACCTTAGATTTAAAAAATATCTAATCTTAATTAAATTTTATGCAGTTCTTAATATTACACGTTGCTCATTTTACCTACCTTTTTCTCAAATCTTGCTTCGGGCCCTCAATTTTTGTAGTCTTTTTAAGAAATTTGGATAATTGAAAAGAGTATAGTATTAACGGGTGTTTGCTATCTTTTTCAATAATATTGGTCTTCAGTGTTTGAATTTGAATTATCTTCTTAAGAGTACAATGTATTTTATTACCGTATCCAGCATTTGCTAGTTTTCTGAATACTGTTGTATGAATTAGATGATACACATCATCGTATATTTTCAAATAAAAAACTGATTTCATTAAATTTTATGCAGTTCTTAATATTGCATGCACTTTGAAAAGATCTATCTTTTAATTTATTTAATTTATTGGATTCATATATAAACTATTGTCTTCATTAATTCATACATAATTCTTAATGTTACACATATTTGTGAAAACCAATTGTATAATTAATTTGATTTCTATGGTACAAATACAAACCATATTATTCATTTATTCTTATGCAGCTCTTAATATTACATGTGTTTTGAAAATATCGATAATTTATTTCATTTATGGGATTCAAATATAAATTATTGAAATTATTTAATCATATGTTGTTCTTAATATTATAAGTGTTTGTGAAGACCGATCGCTGACAAACTGTAAAAGTAACATATTTTAATCCCATTATTAAAGAATTTTTGGATAATTAATGATGTAAATTAGTGAATTTGATGATCATAATTCTTTAAATTCATGTTTCTATATTTAGAAGTGCATTTGGGAGCAAAAGGAGTGAGACAAGAGCCAAAATCGGATAAATAGAGCTATTTCCAGAATCCATAGAGCCTGGGCATTTCCACACAGGTTGGCCTCACGCCCATGTGCCAACCTGTGTCGATATCGCACCCTGCTTCCCAAATACGTGGAAAAACCCAATTTTCAGGCTTTCTGAGCATTCTAAAGTCTATAAATACCAATTAGAAGAAGACCTAAGGGAGCACTCAGAGGAGATTGAAGAAATCACTTGAAGAACGCCATTGGAATCAACTCAGAAGAGATCTCCTTCAAGACTAAATATCTCCATTTAATTTCCTTAGAAGTTTTATTGAGTTTCTTTATGTCTTGATGTTATCCTAATTTTGAGATGTTTTCATTTCAAATGATTAACTAAATTCCCTAGATACCTAAGGAAGATGAAACCTATGATGAATCTTATTATTTGATTTCTGATTTACATGATAAATACTTAATTCTTATTCTCAATTATGTATGCTTATTTCATGTTTTAATATTTTTGGAATATTAATTCATGTTTAATGTGCTTATTCCAGTGGAGAAAGAGTCTTTGTTTAAGAGTAGATCTGGCATAATTAAGTTGAGTTGCATGCAATTCTAGAAATAGGACAATATAAATCTACTGGATTAGAGTCAAATCTAATAGAGGAATCTGTATATCGAGTTAATGCGACAATAAGGGTTTTAATTAGAAAGAGATTTCAATTAATCAACCTAAAGTCAGTTGTTCTTACTCTCAAAAGAGATATTAACATAATTTAGGGATTTCTACGGATCAAGACACAAGTAAATAAATCGTTTAATTAAGACTCAGAATAATAGGAGAAGTCTAGGTGGGTTATTTCCTGGGTATTGTCTTTCTCTTTGGTTATCTTCAATTATTTCCTATTTCATTTTCTGTTGCGTTTTATAGGAGAAGTCTAGGTGGGTTATTTCCTGGGTATTGTCTTTCTCTTTGGTTATCTTCAATTATTTCCTATTTCATTTTCTGTTGCGTTTTTAGTTAAATTAGATTAGTAAATTTAGATTAAAAACAATCATCCCAATTTATCAGCTAAACAATAGAAAAACGATAATTACTAGTACTTTTAGTCCTCGTGGATACGATATTCCCTACTTACCATAGCTATACTATTGTTCAATAGGTACGCTTGCCTTTGTTGTAATTATAGTTAGTTTAGTGACAATCAAGTTTTTGGCACCGTTGTCAGGGACTAAAATATTAGGAACACTTGATTTTTATTAATTTTTCCATTTATTTTAATTGCATTTTGTTTTTGTTTTTAGTTTAATTTTTGTTTTCTAATTTTACTTTCATTTGCTTCTGGCAGGTTCCTTTAGTTTATGACTAGAAGAAACCCGTCAGGACCATTATTATTTGACAATGAAATTGAAAGTACAGCTCGTAGAAATCACAGAGAAGCAAGGCAGAGTCAATAGAGTATAGCAGGCGAGCAAGAGGACGATATTATTATTACTAAGAAGATGGGTGATTATCAGAATAATCAGCTACCTCCTGCAGTTGCTGCAAATCCAGATCCCTCCACATACTATGTACGATTATGCCAAGCCCACTCTAACTGGGGCTGAATCGAGTATTATGCAACCCACTATTGCTACGAATAATTTTGAACTAAAGCAAACATTATTCAGATGTTACAATAATTTATTCAGTTTGATGGTTTGCAAGACGAAGATACAAATACTCATTTGGCTAATTTTTTGGAATTCTGTGAAACTTTCAAGATAAATGGTATTTCTAACGACGCCATTTGCCTATGGTTATTCCCTTTCTTATTGAGGAACAAAGCCAAACATTGGTCAAATTCTTTGCCACGAGGTTCTATCACTATATGGGAGCATATGACCGAGAAATTCTTATTGAAGTACTTCCTACTGGCTAAGACAGCCAAGTTAAGGAATGATATCTCTTCCTTCATTCAAATCAACTTAGAAACTTTATATGATGCATAAGAGAGGTATAAGAACTTATTGAGAAGGTACCCCTAACATGGGTTACCTTTATGGCTACAGGTTCAAACCTTCTACAATGGTTTGAATCCCTCAACTAACCAATTGATCAATGGAGCAGCAAGTGGTACTCTCAACAATAAAACACCTGGATTGGCTTATGAGTATATAGAGGAGATGTTGCTGAATAATTATTTGTGGCAAGTCATGAGTACAAAGCTGGTGAAAGCAGCCAGTGTTTCTAACTTAGATGCGGTCACCATGTTATCGAATCAGGTAGAACAATTAAATAAAAAAATTGATGGTTTATATGGTTCTACAGAGGTACATTTGGTGATACAGTGCGATACAAATGGAGGTGGAATGAAGAACCTAGAATATTCACCCTACGGTCCTAGCACAAAGAACGAACAATCAACTATATGGGTAATAATTCTAGGCCTCAAAATAATCCTTATAGTAACACCTATAATGCAAGTTAGAGGAACCATCCCAATTTCTCTTGAGGTGGTCAAGGAAATCAAAGAGCACAACCCTATATAGGCTTCCAACATGATAAACCATAAAAAGAACATGTTTTCAATCCCATGCTTGACTCATTTTTGGATGATTTATTATGTAAATTAGTGAATTTGATGCTCCTAATCCTTTAAATTTATGTTTCTATACTTAGATGAGCATAGGGAAGTGAAAGGAGCAAAAACGGGCCAAAATTAGACAAAAAGAGTTATTTTCAGGAACCACACGGGCTAGGCACACGCCCGTGTGAGCCATACGTGCTGACTACACGCCCATCTGCCAGCCCATGTCAATATCACTCCCTATTTCCCAAACACAAAAAAAAAACCCAATTTTTAAGCTTTCTGAGCATTCTAAAGTCTATAAATACATACTAGAAGAGGACCTAAGGGGACACGCAGAGAAGAATGAAGAAATTACTCGAAGAACGCCGACGTAATCAACTCAGAAGTAGATCTCCTTCAAGATTGAATATCTCCATTCAAATTTCCTTCGAAGTTTTATTGGGTTTCTTATGTCTTGTTGTTATTCTAATTTTGAGATGTTTCCATCCCATATTATGAATTAAATTTCTAGAAACCTAGGGAGGATGAAACCTATGATGGATCTTGTTATTTAATTTCTGATTTACATGATAAATACTTGATTTCTTATTCTCAATTATGCACGCTTATTTCGTGTTTTGATATTTTCAGGATATTAATTCATGTTAAATGTGCTTATTCAGTGGAGCAAAAGTCCTTGTTTAAGAGTAGATCTAGCATAATTGAGTGGATTTGCATGCAATCCTAGAAATAGGATGACATAAATCTACTGGATTAGAGTCAAATCTAATAGGGGAATCCATAGATCGAGTTAATGTGACAATAGGGGTTTTAATTAGAAAGAGATTTCAATTAATCAACCTAGAGTTAGTTGTTCTTACTCTCGAAAGAGATATTAACATAAATTAGGGATTTCTATGGATTAAGGCACAAGTGAATATATCATTTAATTCAGATTGAGAATAATAAGTGAAGTCTAGGTGGATTCCTTCATGGGTATTATCTATCTCATTGGTTTATTAGATTATTTTTTTAATTCATTTTATGTCGCGTTCTTAGTAATTAGTTTAGCTAATTTTAGATTAAAAACATCCCCTTTAATTTATAGGCAAAATAATAGAAAAAATGTAATTACTAGTACTTTTAGTCATTGTGGATATGATATTCTCGACTCACCATAGCTATACTATTATTCGATAGGTGCGCTTTCCTTTGTCGTAATTTTAGTTAGTTTAGTGACTTACCATAACAACAACCTTACCAGCAAGAGAAGAAGCCGAATCTCAAGGAGATGTTGACGAAGTTTACATCAGTTTTAGAAACCCACTTTCAAAACACTAAAACAGCACTTAAAAATCAACAAGCATCTATTCAAGGGCTCGAGAACCAAATCGGTCAACGTGCAAAGTTGATTTCAAAACGATCACGAGGTGGTTTGCCTAGCAATACTGAAACTAAACCAAGAGAACAACTTCATAGGATTACTGTGCGAGATGAAGTAGGGTTAGTTGAATCTGAACTAGAACCGAGGCAAGAAATTATGGTCAGTAATGGTAAGGTCAAGGTAAGCCAGAATGAACAAAAACTGGTTGGTAAGGAATATAAACCTCACGTGCCATATCTTAATCAACGAAGAGAGACCACATGAACAAAAAATTTGGTAAATTTCCTGAACTTCTAAAAAAATTACATATTAACTTACCGTTTATTGAAGCTCTTTCGCAGATGCCCAATTCCGTTAAATTTTTAAAGGAGATTTTGGCAAACAAACTGAAGTCAGACGATTTGCCGCATGTGGAACTAAATGCAGTGTGCTCAGCCATTTTGCAAAATAAATTACCCAACAAATTGAACGATCCAAGGAGTTTTACTATTCCTTGTTTAATTGGTAGTTTGAATGTTAATAATGCTTTGGCTGATTTAGGGGCGAGTATTAATGTCATGCCCTATAAAATGTTTAAAAAATTAGGTATTGGGAAACCCAAACAAACTAGGATGAGTATTCAATTAGCAGATAGAACCATTAGATTTCCTAGAGGTATTGTTGAAGACGTACTTGTGAAAATTGATAAATTCAAATTCCTAGTTGATTTTGTTGTTTTAGACATGGATGAGGATAGTGAAGTACCTTTAATTTTAGGATGAACCTTTTTAGCCACTGCCATAACTATTATTGATGTTGGTACAGGTGAATTAATACTTCGTGTAGGTGATGACACGATTACACTCCAAGCTCGTGAGTCTATTAAGACATCTAGTGGTCGAGATGATTATACGAGTTATGTTAATATGTGTGACCTTGTGGCTCAAACTTCTTTGTAGGAAACCCTTCAGAAAAACGTGATGGAGCCATGTTTCAGTCCATGCGACAAAAACAAAATGGCTCATGAAGAACGAATGTTACAGATCGATGAACTAGACAAATGACGGACACATGTCAAGGAGAAACCGAGAATACATGATGTAGAACCAAAGCTACGCTGTAATGAGCATGTGGATGGAACACACCAAATTAAGGTTGGAGTCAAAGTACTACTAATAAAATAGATCCACGTATTGTCATTTTAGAGCTTAATGCAAACGGAACAACTCCTTTTCGGTATTGAATGTATTCCCAAATGGTATAGTCGAGGTAACTCATTCTGAATTTGACACTTTTAAGGTAAATAGTACTCAACTCAAACCTTATTTTAATAATAGAATTGACAGTGAGAAAGAGGATTTTTGACTCCGTGAACCATTGTAACCGTACGAATACAAGGTAAGTCGAGCTTAGACTTAAAATATGTGTTTCTCGGGAGGCAACCTGAGTGTTAACACTACTAATTTTCTTAAATTCATTTCATGTTATCTTTAAAATAACAAAAAAAATAAAAAAATTGTGTTCTTTGACCCACACGGCCTGGACACACGGGCGTGTCCCAGGCCATGTGCACTAAAAGGGGTTCAACAGTGAGTTACACGGCGTAGCGACATGGTCGTGTGACTCACAAGGCTTGGACACACGAGCGTGTCCTTGGCCGTGTGGATCCAGGGACTTAATTTTCCAAAAATCAATAGAGATGTAGCCTAAAATAGTCCACACGGGCGTGTCCTAGGCCGTGTGAAACCTGGAGCTAATTTTTTTCATTTTTAAATCAAGTTAGAGAGTTACACGGGAAAGGCACATGGTTGAGCCACACGGGCGTATGGGAGGTCACACGGGCATGGGAGAAGCGAAAGAGGTTGCACACAGCCATGCCACACGGTCGTGTGTGCCACAAGGCCTGGACACACGGGCGTGTCCTTGGTCGTGAGAAGACTGGGCCTATATTTTTAAAACACACACGGTCTAAAAACACATCACACAGGCGTGTGACACGACCGCAACAGGAAGGGTCCTATTTGTTTAGGCCCTTATGCAACTCAACTTGTTCGACACTTCAGTCTCCTCGACACGCTGAAACAGTCCTCTATGCTTGCACTCGTCGACCAGATGTACCCATAGGGAATCTTGAGCATGACACATATGAGGATGATCGAGTAGCTTCATGGAATAGTTCCTCTTCGGTACCGATTATTTCATTCTGACTCTCAGAATGAACCCGAGGACATCACTGATGATGTTTCTTTAAATCAGAGGACCCACCTCATCCTCCACCTTCTAGTCACCGTCTTGTTTCTTCTGCTGCTACTTTAGTGGACCTTTCTGAGTAGTTCGCTTGCTTTGAGCAGCATTGCTTTCAGAGGTTTAACAGTATTGATGCGACATTGTAGCATATCTTTCAACATCTCTATATCTCCTCCTCAGCGTCGATGACTCACGACACCGATGTTTCTGATGGTGAAGACAATTAATTTGCTCAGAATCGTGCTCTACATTTAGATTTGACTACAATTCCTCTTTTCACTATTCTTGGGATTTCATCCAATATTCGGGGCAGTTTTTGTTTTCTCCCTCTTATGATATTCTATTTATACTGTGATTATTTCTATTTGTACATTAAGGACAATGTACATCTTGTGTGTGGGGAGGCTATATAACAACCCGTTTTTAGTCAAATTAGAACAGTGCTTTCGGGACCACGAATTCAAAGTCAAAAAAATATTTTATTAATATTTTAATGTCTACAGCATGAATATATGATTGTGTGAACTTTTCGTTAAGAAATTTTATCATTTGAATGCTTAATTTGATAAAAAGGACAAAATAACTTAAAGTGTAAAACTTATGTTCTATTAGTTAAAGGTGCTAAATAGCTATGGAAACTTAAATTTAAGGTCCTTAAGTGGTAATTATACCATTAATATGTTAGTGGACATTTATGAGATTGATTTTATTGAAATTATTAATGTTTTAAAAGGGTATATTGGTAAATGGGTAATTAAAGTTAAAAATTAATAAAACAAAACCAAGTTTTGTTCATTCTTCTTCAACATTCATCGACAATAAGAAAAAATAATACACCATTTTTGAGCTTTTAAGGTTCGACCATAGTTCCTTATGCTTGGTATGTATTTTCACTCGGTTTTTAATGATTTTTATATTTTTATGATTGTTGTAGCTTAATCTAGCTAGCCCAGGGATTATTTTGCAAAACTGTTAAAGGTTTAGGGTTTTTCCATTGATGAATGTTGGTGTATTTTGGTGTTTAATGATAGAAAATGCAAGCTTGTTGTTAGATAAACAATATTTGTAAAGTTATTTTTGACAAAATGTCCAATTAGGGATTAAATTGAGAAATGTTGAAAGTTTGTGGTTAAATTGTGAAATAAATGAAAAATATGGACTGTTAGGGACCTAATTGAAATTTGACTAGCATGGGTTGTGGTTGAATTGCATGAATTTGTGATTTTATGAAATAAGGACTAAATTGTAAAAATGTGAAATGTTAGGGGAAATGTGTAAAATTTCCTTAATGTATAATTTGGACTAAATTGAATAAAGAGATTATTAAATAAGTTAATTTTGATTACATTTAGATAAAGAAAGGTGAAATACAGTTTTGATTACATTTAGATCAAGAAAGGCGAAATACAGACTTCGATCGGGGAAAGAACAGAGTTTTGGATTAATCGACTCGTTTCACCATTTTTGCATCCGAGGTAAGTTCGTATGTGATAAACATTATTATATTTGTGTTTTAAATGCTTTGATATTGCATAAATTGTGAATACCACCTTGTGGACATGTTTAACGACGATTCGGCAAATGTGAAATCCCGGTTGAACTTTAGGAATAGTTTAGGATACGAATGACATGTCATTAGGGGTTATTATTGTTTTGGGTACTGGTCCGTATGACCTTCCTGTGGTTAAGTTATCCTGCATGTGTTGCGGATACTCATCAGATTGTGTAAGCAACACTGTGTAGCTTCGTCATGACCGTCAGCTTGTGTGAGCAAACTCATTGATAGCTCAAGAATGAGCATTATTGAGATATGATATTGAGATAGCTTCAGCTATATATATTGGAACTTAGGGTGCAAGATTCCCGAGTACCTTGTATTGTTCCAAATGGTTCAATAGATATATCGAGGATAAAGATGGATATGAGATTGATACAAGATTGTATAGGTATATACATGAACCGTATAAGCATCATGTAGCTACACGTCTTAACCCACAACTTGTGTGAGCAGGCCTGTTGATAGCTCAAGAGTGAGCATGTATGTGATATGAGATTGAGATAGCATTGGCTATGTATGTGGCACTGTGGTGCGAGTTTCTTGTGTATCCGATAGTATTCCGAATAGTTCAACGAGTAAATAAAAGACGTGGTTGAGTATGAGATTAATACGACATGGTACAGGTATGTACATGAACCGTAAAAGCTTTAAATCGAAGAAACTTGTTGATTTGGAAGAGATGAGGTTGTTTTCCTATGAGAATGCCAAAATGTGTAAAGAAAGATCAAAGTGATGGCACAATAGTCATATACAATCTTATGAGTTTAAAGAAGGTCAAAAGGTTTTGTTGTTTAATTCAAGGTTGAAGTTATTTCCTGGGAAGCTTAAATCCCGATGGAAAGAACCCTATACCATCTACAGAGTTTATCCTTATGGAGCTATTGAATTATATGACAATTAAGGAAGTACGTATAAAGTTAATGGTCAACGTCTCAAACATTATTGGGATGATGAAGTTGAGCGTGTTGAATCCTCGTTCAAATTAACAGACCCTTGATTTTTCATGAACTCACTTTGTACATAAATAAATAAATAATTAGAACTTATTTTCTTAACTTATTACATTTAATTAATTCTATCTAAGCAGATTAGAACTTAAGCGGGACCGCTGTGACCCCTCCAACCTTTCCTAGGAATTAATTTAATGTAATTTGTTAAGAAGAAATTTTCTAATTAAGATTTAAAATTTTTAAGTTTCATTTGTTTTGTTTAAGTTTAAATTTTTTATGTTAATAAAGGGGGTCAAATTTACCCAAGTACTAATCAGTTTTTTTTCTTGAGTAAGTTTATAAATACAATCTAAGTTTGAGGCCCAAGATAGCAAAAAAGGAGGGAAAAATCCATATTTTGCCCCCATTCTCATTACTTGCCACCCAAGTAACCCTAATGTAGCTAAGTTTTCGCTACATGTTGCCCTAATTCTTCCCTATACAAACTCCTCTTCATTCTACTATTTTTCATATCCCTCAAAGCAATTTGCTTAACCCTAAAAATCCCTAAATCACTTTCTTGTGCTGCTAGCCTCAAATCCTAAAAGAAACCCTAATCTCTCTTCCCTTTTTGTCGAAGTCACCTATTGCTGCCGCAAGAAAATTTCCGAAGCACCAATGTTGTTTTCGCACATCATCGTTGATGTCGCACACTATCATTGCTGCTGCACCATCCTTACCGTCATTTGTAGCAAGTCCTTACCCACCTTGCTGATCTTGTGCAGAAACTTTTCCAAATTTTCAAGAAAAGATATCATGTCTCGAAAAAGAACTAGATCTTCAAAGACTACTCCTAAAAATCCAATTTTGATCGATGAATAAGTGAAAGAGAGATTTGATTCAATCTTCAAGCATCAACCTATGATGCCGGAAAAAAGGTTTTAACTTTAAGAGTCATGATTTGATTGTTGTTCCTATACAGATTAGAAAGAAAATCAATGCTCTCAAGTGGGAACGATTTTGTGATGCTCGTTCACTTCTCGATGATGAACTAGTTCAAGAATTCTATGCTAGTTTGACTATGCAAGATGCTACTGAGGTCATTGTTCGAAAGAAAAAGGGACCTCCTACTTTTAAGTCCATTAACGATTTGTTTAACTTACTTGATGTTGAAGAAGATGAGTACTACCATATGATGAACAATATCAATTGGGATTTTCTTCAACAAGTGCTTGATGTTCTAACAAATCTGGGATCCCAATGGAGTATAAGAAAGCATGGGAGCCATTCTTGCCAAAGGGAATACCTAAAACCAGTAGCAAAGGTATGGTTTCATTTCGTTCGCAATAGTTTTATACCTATCTCACATAGTTCCACCATCTTGATGGAACAGATGCTTTTCTTATATGTAATTTTGACTGAAAAGTCAATTAATGTTGGGAAAATTATTCTTAAGGAGATTCATGATTGTGCTAAAAAGAAGATAGGAAGTGATTATTTCCCATCATTAATCACTTCAATTTGTTTAAGGGCCCATGTTAAATCGCAAGAAAATCTGAAGGGGCAATATGTTTAAGGGTGCATTACAAATTATGATCTTGAAAGGTTAGTAGTAAAGGTATATGAGCTGAATCAAGGTAAGCAAGAAGAGCCAACTGAGCCAGATACCTAGGAGTCAACAAGGAAACTAAAACTGAAGCTAATTCAGTTACGGACACTGAAGAAGAAGAATCTGACAAGGAACTGAACAGTTTTAAGCCAGTTGAAGGATCTACAACCCCTGAACAGAGGTTGAGCCAGAAAAAGAAACAATCAAGCTTAGTGTTGAACCTGAATCTACAACTCTAATGCCGACTTCTGCAAGTGCTTCAGATAAATCAGAGCTGTCAGTTATTATGGATATGTGCAAGCTCATGCACAATCAACAACAGACTTATTGGAAATATGCAAAAATTAGATATGACTCAATTCCAAATACTTTTAAGAATATCTCTAATACTTTTGTTCTTGAGTTCCCAGATGCTATCTTTGAGACATGCACGAAAGATACTGACTATGCAAGCGGAGGTGGAGATGAAAAAGAAAAAGGGAATGAGTCGGAAAAATAAAAGAGGGGATTCTTGTCTTGTTATTTATTTAATTATTTTTAGGTCTTTTGGAATTTATTTCTTTTGTAATTAGGATTTAATTTCTATAGAATAAAGCATAACAAGCATGAATAAACTTAATACTTCTTTAGAAAGAAAAAGACTAAGTGATGTGGTAATGGGAATGAACATGTTTAGGATTTGGTTATTAGGAAATACTTGGTATTTAAGCAGTCTTAATGACTTACCTCTCTTTCTTTACAACCCTACCTAGTATTTTTCATTCATTACTTTGTTTTTGCAATGAGAAAATTGCTTCTTTTTAAAGAGGGTAATGCAAATAAATTGCTCAAATTTTAAAAATTTTCAAGTCTGTTTCAATCATTTCTTTCATAAGTATGTTTTAATAAAGGAAAGTTTAGAGACATTTTTTTGTTAATGAGATGGTTTGTATGCAAGTATGAATGATGATTTTATTTGAATGAAAGTATGTTATCATAAAGAATGGAAGCTTGTATGATCTTAGCCTTAGTAATGTTTGCCATGAAAACTCAGTTTCTCTTGAGATTAGACATGCATGAAGGGTTATATCTTTAGAATTGACTTAAGGCTAGTTTGACAATGCCTTTGAAAAGTGCTGTGAAAAAGTACTTTTGAAAAGTTTAGTTTAAAATTTGAGTGTTTAGCATTGCTGTTAAAAAGTGCTTTTGAGAAATAAAATGTCCATTTTAGACATATTATTATCAAGTAACAAATATGCATTTAAATAATATTTAAATTAGTTAATATTATTATATTTTAGTAAAAATATAAAAAAATTATTATAACCTCTTGTTAATATTTTAATATATAAAATATAAATTTTAAAAATTTTTAAGCAATAAATATTAATTATTTATAAAATTTAATTAGAATATATAAACTATATTTTAAATATTTAAATATAACTATTAAAAATTTTTAATTAGTATTTTAAAAATATTTTTTTTATTTTTAATTAATTATTTTAATACATTTGTAATTACGTACCAAGAAAAAAAAAGAGAAAGTACTATCTTTGGATCATTTGAGCATTTTTAAGCCGATCTTATGATACTAGACCCTTGAAACTGTAATTTTGAGCTTAAAGGCTTGTTTATAGCAACGAACCTACATTATAAGCCACATTACCATCTTTTTAAGTTATCCTAATTTTGTGCAGCCATCTTAATTAAAGTTTCCTTGGTAATCAACATTTAAGGAAATTTTCAAAAAAGATATATGTGCTCATGCTTAAAAAAGAAAAAAAAAAGATGAAGGAAGAGCAAAGAAAAGTTTGCTCAGTCTCCAAAAAGGAAAAATATATGAGCTTTAGTTCAAAATAATTTTGGGGGTGTTCTAAAGGTTCACTTAAAGAAAAAGTTAAGGTTCACTTAAAGAAAAAGGTTGTATTTTGAGAAATCCAAGACAAACTTAAAGGTTAAGATTTTGAAATCGAAATGTCTCACCTCTTAAAATCCCACCCTTGACCGAGCCTTATTACAACCTTATAAAAGACCTATTGATTTGATGATTATGTCACCTACATTAGTGGAGAGGAAGTACTAAGTTCAACATATTAAGATCATAAATAAGCCTTATGATTGTTTGCTTGATTGATAAGAAATTATGTTGAATGAAGAATTTTATCTGTGGCTGTGACATACATACAAACTATGATTCATGTTGGCATATTGTGAAACATAGTATAAAACTCTAAAAATGTTTGCATATGAATTACTTGTTAATAAAGAAAATCTATGAACATGAAGTTATTAATGTGTAACACCCCGAACTTGGCCTAGACATTACGTCCGAATCTGTGATGTCACATTGGAGTGTTTTTTTCCAAAACATGAATTCTGTGAAAAAGCTTCTTTAGGTTCTCGAGAAAAGTTTAGAGTGTTTGGTTCCTTGAAAAAAATCCAAGTTGGCTTAGCAAAATATTGTTTATAAAGTTTGTTATTTAAACTTAAAAACGGTGCTTGTTGTGGAAGCTTTCAAATTGTGTTGCGTAAGCGTGATGTGTTCAGAAAATCATTTGCTTGTGTTTACTTGAAAATCCGATTCCTATCACTAACAGGTAAAATAAAGTAAATAAAGTAAAGAAAATCCCCAAATCAAAATAAAAATTAAAAAGGCCTTATTACATAATGAAAACCCAAAATAAACTCTTAAGTGTAATATTTAAAGAAACTACTTTGAGTTGCCACCTCGGAGTCCTCCGTCGCTCGATCCGTCTAAGCCTGAGGATTACCTGCACAGTTAACAGATGGGTAAGTTTACGAAACTCAGTGTGTGAAATCCCATAACAGCAACCAATCAGTGTAAACACAGTCTGGGCCTGAGCCCTTTAGTATCAGTTGGGGCCTTAGCCCCCTTTTCCAGTAACAATAGCAGTCTGGGCCTTAGCCAGTATCAGTAACAAAGGCAGTATGGGCCTTGGCCTATTTCAGTACAATATGCAAGCAAAGAATCCTACCCAATCCATCCACTACACACCATCTCCGTACCAGCCCTACACACCATGTGGGGATTAAATCGACCCACCCAGCCCTACACACCAAGTCATACTGATTCCGGTACTATACAGTAATTGCAGCAAAGCTGCCAGTAATATGCTTATAACCTTTCAGTACACTTCCTCCAAAATCATATATCCAACCCCATGTAATACAACATAATATCATATGTGTATGTAGAGATGTCATACTCAGAAACAGTCATACACAATACAGGGGTCTTTCAGTGAATTTACCCCACAGGGGTATAATGGTCATTTCATCAGTATGGGGTCTAAGTGTACTTACTTACCCTACAGTAGGTCCACTGTTGTCTTGAGTGACCCGTGCCACCTTATCAATCAATTAGTGCGAATAGGACTTTAGCCCATATTGCGGGCCCATCTGGGCCCACACTCTCGTATGGCCCACATAGCCCAAAAATGGCTCAGTCGTGTAGTTCACACAACCTGGCCCACAATTTACCATATTTTGTACAATTTCACCACGTGGGCCCACATGGCCCAATTCGGCCCAGAATGGCCCAATATCGCTTTGGCCAATGAAATCTCTCCTGGTCATTCCGTTGACATCACGACCTCGTTTTACTACTAGGCCTTCCACATGGGCAACCATACACCCTAGTGGTGCTGATAGCCCACTTTTCGGCTTTTTGGCTTTTACTATCATGCATCTAATGATAGTGTTCACACACACCTGTTATGGAGTTGTAGCCGAAATGCCTCCGAGATCCAGAACCTATGGTCAACCATAACCTCTCATTAGTCTCAAACCCTTGATAATCCAACACCATAAAATTGAAACCGCCTTAACCAAGTCATGCATTTACCAATCAATAATCGCAACCTTCCCTTGTTCTAATTCCACATACTCCTTTCAATGCTTTACCTTCACAAGTACAGTTAACCAAGTCATAAACATCTATAATTCTACACAAATATAACTAAAACTTGAACCCTTACCAATAGAGAATTATCACTTGTAAAGGAGAAGTAATCAACCCAACCTTTGCTTATTGAAATCGAGCCCCTAGTAACATTCGGTAAAATCACTACATTACAAGTCAATCCTTTAGGTGAAAAATAGAATGAATAAGAAGGGTACATTCGGCCACAGAGGAAGAAGTCATCATTTCCTGGGTAGAAAACTTACCAAAACTTAGCCAAGACCCCAAGCCTAGAAGTCGCCCAAATGGTAAAGGGATATTCGGCGAAGAAAAATTAGGCCAAGAGCAGAAAGAAGGAAAGTGGAAACAAGATGTTCAGCTTTGAAGAACAAAGAACCTTAGATTCGGCCAACACAGAACAAAAGCAAAGAAGGTCGAGGGAAAGAGGAGAAAACAATCGGTCAAGAAAACATGAACCAAACCTGAAAGTTGAGAAGGAGTGGCAAAGAAAATGGTTGATCAAAAACATTCTTTTGAACAGCCAAAAATGAAAATAGGAAAGTGCTCGAATGGTTAAAACGAGAAGTACCCCCAAGACCCTTAGCAGAAAACGGCTATTCAGAAAAAGGGAAAACTGCAAAATGCAACAAGGAAAACGAAAGTGTTAAACTGACCAAATGAGGTGTATGACCCCTAGGTTGAATTAATGAGTGCCTAGAGTCCCCATTCGACCGACTTCCCACAACTTTAAATCCTTTGATTCGCTCATAAAAAATATCCTCCTGTCTCTCCTCCTATCTCTCCCCAACTTCCTCCTACCAACCCTCCATGACCGATTCAAACTCCCCTCCCCTTATTAGTGTTTCAGTCAACCACTACTACCTCCCCAAAGCAAGCAGTAAAAATAATCTCCCTTATACACAAGCAGGGATTCGAACCTCAGACTCCTTGCACACTACATACACCACCTACCACTAGGCTAGTATGCACACTTTGTCATGACCTACTCACATTAATTTTAAAGTCTACTAGCAATCGACAAGGGTTCATTCAAATAAAACCAAAATTTTGCTCAAGCCAGGACTTGAACCCATAACTTCTCAGACACTCCCAGAGCATTAAATCACTAAGCCAGACATACCTTCGCGTTGCAAACACACAAAGTAATTTTAACAAGGTTTTTGGGATTTGAGGCGTTACAATTCTACCCTTTTTAAAGAAAATTTCAGCCTCGAAATTTAGCTGGTCAGAATTGGTGAGGATATTGTTACCGCATTGCCTCCTCGGGTTCCCATGTAGCCTTGTCAGAACTGTGATTCTGCCAAAGAACTTTTACTAGTGGGATTGACTTCCTTCTCAAGACTTTTACCTCTCGATCCAAAAACTGGACTGGTTCTTCCTCGAAAGTTAGATCTAGTCTAACCTCAATCTCCTCAACCGGTACCACATGTGAAGGATCAGAGCAGTAGTGTCTCAGCATAGAGACGTAGAACACATTATGAATCCGCTCTAACTCTGGAGGTAACTCTAACTGGTAGGCAACCGGTCCTATTCATCTCAAAATGTTGTAAGGCCCAATAAACCTTGGGCTCAACTTGCCTTTACACCCAAATCTTATACTTTCTTCCATGGTGAGACCTTTAGAAAGACAAAATCCCCCACAATATACTAAATTTCCTTACACTTTAGATCTGCATATGACTTCTGTCTATCTGATGCTGCCTTCAGTCTATCTCAAATTAATCTGACCTTATCATCGATATCAGATACTAGCTCAGGACCCAGAACACGCCGCTTACCCAACTCAGTCCAACATAACGGAGCGCGACACCTATGACCATATAGTGCTTCGTAAGGTGCCATCTGTATGCTAGACTGGTAGCTATTGTTGTACGCAAACTTTAAGAAACACCCCGTACCCGAGACCGTCGCCGGATTCGAACACGAGGTGTTAACAGACTTAATTCATTACTTAAACAGCTCAAACAATTTATTTTTAAAATTTTCAGTCAAGCTAACAATCTGCGTTATAGTTGCTTAAAAATTCATATCTCGAGTTACGAAACTCGAAATCCAATTCCGTAAGTTTTCCATGAAACTAGACTCATATATCTATTTACTAATTTTTTCTATAATTTTTGGTTGAGCCAATTAGTACAGTTTATTAGTTAAAGTCTCCCCTATTTCAGGGTTCGACTGCTCTGACCTCTGTGTATTACGACTCAGATATCTCCCTATCCAGAGTTTCAATGACTATGTCGTTTGTTTATAATAAAACTAGACTCAATAAGGAATCTGTACATATAAATAATGACTTCTAATTATCTTTTAACAATTTGTGGTGAATTTCCAAAGTTAGAACAGGGGATCCAAAAATCGCTCTGGCCCTGTTTCACAAATATTTAAACATCTCATAAAATATAACTCATATACCTGTTTTGTTCCATCCATATGAAAATAGACTCATAATTCTTCAATTCCATATTTTAGTCACCATCTTATTGTATCTCTACTATTTTTAATGATTTTTCAAACTCACGTCACTGCTGCTGTCTGAATCTATTTTATGGTAAATTTTACCTATTTCATGTTTTCCATGGATTAGCTAGTAATTTAGCATACATAACACCAAATATGATCATGGTTAGCCATTCCAATGGCTAATCATTACCAAGCATTTCCGTACCACTCAATAACCATATCATAAGACCATATATACAAAATGATTATAATGCTATACATGCCATACTCAAAATATGCAAGCCATTATGCCAAGATGGTATACGGATATAGTGTGAGCATGCCTCCGACCGTTCCCGATTTCTGAGCTGGCTTGTCAACACTACAAGGAATGAAAAGGAGGAAGTAAGCATAAATGCTTAGTAAGCTCACATGAAAATAGCAAGTAACACAACTATATAAGCAAACATAAAATATCATTTGCATAATCATCACTTAGACATTCATATCACATTTTCATTTATCATCTTACCATATTGTTGTTATATCGAGTTTTCAACCCGAGGGTTAAGTACATACTTGTTCAAAGTATTCATTTCACAACACTTACCAATAAATCCCTTTCATCTCAAGTATTCCTACATTTGAGTAGAATGTTACCCGTTGAACACATCGGAATATAATTCAGATACATGGAAAGTTTGCACATAAGTGCCACATATGTAGCCAAGCTACCATGTAACCCGCCCATAAGTGAACTCGGACTCAACTCAACGAGTTCGGGCGTTCACATCCATAAGTGAACTCGGACTCAACTCAACGAGCTCGGATGCCTAGTTACATCTCTCGAACTCGGACTCAACTCAACGAGTTCGGACATTCGCATCCATAAGTGAACTCAGACTCAACTCAATGAGTTCGGATGCCCAAACATCCTAGTGACATGTCACTTGTATCCTAATCTATTCCTAAGGTTCAAACGGGCGTTTTCCTTGATCACACATCTTTGCCATCTTCCACGAAATATCGAAATTGATACTTCGATGATAGTTCATACTCATCAAGTAATTCACATAATTACATATTATTCAACAATAACCACAAAGCATAATATTTCATGATAATAATCAGCATCATATCATATAAACAACATTAAATTGCTTAAAATGACAATTATGTTACTACATTTACACATGAACTTACCTCGTATGCGAAAATGGCTACTTTTACCGTTTAGCCCGAATTTTAGTTTTCCTTGCTAATCGAGCTTGGAAGCTTGAAAAACCCTAGCCATGGTTTCTCCTTGCTATATTCGGCCATGGGGTTGAATATGAGCAAAATTGGCTTTTAATTTTGTATTTTAATTCATTTTACCCCTAAATGACCAAAATGCCCTTACTACTAAACTTTCCAAAAATTCCATCCATGTCCAATTTTTGTCCATAGACTTAGAAATTGGTAAAATTGCTATTTAAGACCTCCTAATTAATATTTCAAAACAATTTCATACTAGAAACTTCTAGAATGCAAGTTTTACAAATTATTCGATTTAGTCCCTAATTTCAATTTAAGCACTTTATGCATAAAATTTCTTCACGGAATTTTCACACAATCATGCAATCATATCATAGACCTAAAAATAATCTTAAAATAATTATTTCTATCTCGGATTTTTTGGTCACAAAACCACTATTTCGACTAGGCCCAAAATCAGGATATTACAACTCTCCCCCCCTTTAGGGATTTTCGTCCCCGAAAATCTTACTAGAAAAGTGGTCTTCACTTTTAATCTCATATTCGGTGCCGAAGAACTTTCACTTAGGCTGTACCTCCAATACATCTTTTTAATTTCTCATATGATCTGAAAGCTTACAGTCTCAACTCTCAACTGTTCTTAAATTTTCAACCCTTCTCAGTTTCCCATGATATCATGACATAAAACCCAAATCTTAACTTAATTAATGGAGACCGGAATTCCAAGAAATCCAACAATCAAAGAGACCTGAAATTCCATGAATCTGATGAGTAAGAATTCATTCAATACAGATATGATTTATAGATCTTGCCAAACATTTAGCAACAGGATACATCACATTTTCCTCTTTCCGCCATGGAAATAATTCTAATATGGCCTCAAGAATAATCCTTCTCATTTCCATTCCAATATCAACACTGACAAGGATAATTTTGATAGATCCCAATGCTCGGTTTTAACCCCTTTAACAAGCCCGATTTTATGTAACATCGAATGCTCTAAACTATCACATTACCTCACTGTCTTGAAACACATCACAATTCATACAACAGTACATTACTAAAAGTCAGGAAGTCTTTACTCAATGTAGACTAGTCTAGTTCAGACGCTTCGGTTACCAAGATTCTCATCTATCCAAACTTTGTCAACATGTAATAAACTTTTCAGCTTTCACAAGACGAAAACCTTATCATTTGTAGTGACTTTAACTAATATCTAACTCTTTCTAATAAATATACACTTCTCGTTCAAACTATTTATTCTTTTATCAGTACAAAAATGAAGTTATATTATCAGACTTGAGAAAAATAATCCTGACATAATTGTCACATGAAATCTTTCAAATAAATAATTCACCATACCGACTGAAACTCGCGCTTTAATCACCTATGCCTTTACTGATGTCAAATCCTTACACAGAAATTAGAAAAAAATCCCAATACTAAAATCACCACATTACCAAGATCAAATTAGAAGTATAGTCATATTTGACATGATTATCATGAGCTGAAGAACGCACTTCGAACATGAGTCTTAATTGACAAATTATGGAACAAAGATAACAAGAAAACCGAATAAAGAAATCCAAGATAGAGAAACCCAGAATAAAGAAATCCAGAATAAAGAGATCCAGGATAAAGAAACCCAAGATACGATACTATGCCGGAGAATCGAAAACCAAACTCATAGAGAAAATACAGAATACCCCGATAATTCTTCAAAGAAAGAAAGTCCAAAAGAAAACATCATTTAATCCCACTGGAATCAAATATAACAAGAACAATATATCTTCCCATACATATATATCAGATGAAGCATCAAGTAGAAGAAACAGAAACATAATATCTTACGTATTCTCTCATCAATTCTTATCAGACGAAATGAAATAGAATACCCGATGAAATAGAGCAATATAAATTATAAACCAGTCAGACTACCAATGCTTTCATCCAACACCAGAATTAGAAGACATTCCCATATAACAAGAATTTCTTCAGAAGATCAATAGCCATAGAAATATTTCTGAGAACGGGTAAACACATAGAACATCTCAAAAGAGACTGCTGAATCTGTCCAGTCATAACTGTCACACTCAGATAGTTCACATTTCAAATATCATTTCCCCAACTAGTTTTGCCGTCACAAATTTCGTATTAAACCATTCACTAAAGAAGGTCAGTTCTGAATAAATTTTTGATTTACACTTTTCTCGACCTTGCACCTGAGTAATTCGATTTATCAAAGAGAATTTTCTTCTCTAACTGGGACAGTGCATAACTCCAATAATCTTTATATCAATCCGATACTTTACTGACTCTGACTTTACTTATCAGCTCATTTTCAATCTCTGATCATACTTATAATTATTCTATCACTGAACTCTTTGGGTTCTCAACCAGAAACTTATTCAATACAAATCTCATGAAATTCCATTATAAGTACCACTTCGGTAAGGGGGAGGGGTTGTAGGACCTCTGACTCGACTTTCTTATACATACACATATGACACAACTTCCATCATCATAGCAACATCATCAAAATCATGTCATTCATTCAGGCAATGCAACATTCATGTTGGCTTACACCAATTTTCCTATTGTCCCATTTAGACAATATACTTATGCATACATTCTATGTTTTCTAGATAGCTTTACTTATCCATTCATTTAATTAAATTAATTCATGCTCATGACATCATATAAGGCCAAACAAACATAGATATTGCATCAAAATCACAACTTTCATTTCGTGCATCATCATGTACATATCATTACAATCATATAATTCAGTCCAACAATTTAACATAGATAAGTTCATTTCATTATAATCCTTTATCTCATAAAAATTGTATATCATTAACATTCATCAACATTCAACGTCCAATCAAGACAAGGACATTTTCATTCGTATCATGATATTATGACCTTTATTCATACCTCTACTACTTTCTATTTATTCCGTTCATCTTAACAAGTAAGCCACATACACTACATCGTATGAGCATTAAGCAAATATGGATATTTATCACATATGTATCATAAACTTTTATTCATACTTTTCTGAACTGAGACTTATCATAATCATAATTTTACTCAAATACCTTCACATAACATTGAACATGGTCGGCGCAGCTCGGTTGGAGAGTACCCTGTCTAAATAAGACGGTACTCATACGCGTCGGAAGACATCACACTATCACAGATCAGTGGCATGTATAGCTAAACTTTTACATATGCTAAGTTAGTCCGAGAACTGACTAAACCTGCTCTGATATCACCAAATGTAACACCCCGTACCCGAGACCATCGCTGGATTCAAACACGAGGTGTTAACAGACTTAATTCATTACTTAAACAGCTCAAACAATTTATTTTTAAAATTTTCAGTCAAGCTAACAATCTGCGTTATAGTTGCTTAAAAATTCATATCTCGAGTTAAGAAACTCAAAATCTAATTCCGTAAATTTTTCATGAAACTAGACTCATATATCTATTTACTATTTTTTTTTCTAGATTTTTTGGTTGAGCCAATTAGTACAGTTTATTAGTTAAATTCTCCCCTGTTTCAGAGTTCGACGGCTCTGACATCTGTGTATTACGAATCAGATATCTCCCAGTATAGAGTTTCAATGACTATGCCGTTTATTTCTAATAAAACTAGACTCAATAAGGAATCTGTACATATAAATAATGACTTCTAATTATCTTTTAACAATTTGTGGTGAATTTCCAAATTCAGAACAGGGGATCCAGAAATCGCTCTAGCCCTGTTTCACAAAAATTTAAACATCTCATAAAATATAACTCATATACCTGTTTTGTTCCATCCATATGAAAATAGACTCATAATTCTTCAATTACATATTTTATTCACCATCTAATTGTATCTCTACTATTTTTAATGATTTTTCAAACTCACGTCACTGCTGCTGTCTGAATCTATTTTATGGTAAATTTTACCTATTTCATGTTTTCCATGGATTAGCTAGTAATTTAGCATACATAACACCAAATATGATCATGGTTAGCCATTCCAAGCTAATCATTACCAAGCATTTCCATACCACTCAATAACCATATCGTAAGACCATATATACAAAATGATTATAATGCTATACATGCCATACTCAAAATATGCAGGCCATTATGCCAAGATGGTATATGGATATAGTATGAGCATGCCTCCGACCGTTCCCGATTTCCGAGCTGGCTTGTCAACACTACAAGGAATGAAAAGAAGGAAGTAAGCATAAATGCTTAGTAAGCTCACATGAAAATAGCAAGTAACACTACTATATAAGCAAACATAAAACATCATTTGCATAATCATCACCGAGACATTCATATAACATTTTCATTTATCATCTTACCATATTGTTGTTATATCGAGTTTTCAACCCGAGGGTTAAGTACATACCTGTTCAAAGTATTCATTTCACAACACTTACCAATACGTCCCTTTCATCTCGAGTATTCCTCCATTTGAGTAGAATTTTACCCGTTGAACACATCGGAATATAATTCGGATACATGGAAAGTTTGCACATAAGTGCCACATATGTAGCCAAGCTACCATGTAACCCGCCCATAAGTGAACTCGGACTCAACTCAACGAGCTCGGGCGTTCGCATCCATAAGTGAACTCGGACTCAACTCAACGAGCTCGGATGCCTAGTTACATCTCTCGAACTCGGACTCAACTCAACGAGTTCGGACATTCGCATCCATAAGTGAACTAAGACTCAACTCAACGAGTTCGGATGCCCAAACATCTCAGTGACATGTCACTTGTATCCTAATCTATTCCTAAGGTTCAAACGGGCATTTTCCTCGATCACACATCTTTGCCATCTTCCACGGAATATCGAAATTGATACTTCGATGATAGTTTATACTCATCAAGTAATTCACATAATTACATATTATTCAACAATAACCACAAAGCATAATATTTCATGATAATAATCAGCATCATATCATATAAACAACATTAAATAGCTTAAAATGACAATTATGTTACTACATTTACACATGAACTTACCTCGTATGCGAAAATGGCTATTTTTACCATTTCGTCCACAACTTGGTATTTTCCCCATTTTAGCCCGAATTTTAGTTTTCCTTGCTAATCGAGCTTGGAAGCTTGAAAAACCCTAGCCATGGTTTCTCCTTGCTATATTCGGCCATGGGGTTGAAGATGAGCAAAATTGGCTTTTAATTTTGTATTTTAATTCATTTTACCCCTAAATGACCAAAATGCCCTTACTACTAAACTTTCCAAAAATTCCATCCATGTCCAATTTTTGTCCGTAGACTTAGAAATTGGTAAATTTGCTATTTAAGACCTCCTAATTAATATTTCAAAACAATTTCATACTAGAAACTTCTAGAATGCAAGTTTTACAAATTATTCGATTTAGTCCCTAATTTCAATTTAAGTACTTTATGCATAAAATTTCTTCACGAAATTTTCACACAATCATGCAATCATATCATAGACCTAAAAATAATCATAAAATAATTATTTCTATCTCGGATTTTGTGGTCATGAAACCACTATTCCGACTAGGCCCAAAATCAGGATATTACACTTTACTAGCGGCAAGTGATCCTCCCAACTACCTCTGAAGTCAATCACACAATTCATTAACATGTCTTCCAGTATCTGAATTACCTTCTCTGACTGTCCATCCGTCTGAGGATGAAACGCAGTACTGAAGTCCAATCATGTACCGAGAGCTTCATGTAACTTCTTCTAGAACTGAAACGTCAAGCTAGGATCTCTTCCAGATATTATGGAAACTGGTACCCCATGCAGTCTCACTATCTCAGATACATACAGCTTAGCCAGTTTCTGCAACGAATAATCTATGCGAACCGATATGAAATGAGCATTTTTGGTCAATTGATCCACTATAACCCACACTAAATCTTTCTTAGAAGGCGTTAGGGGTAACCCACTCACAAAATCCGTAGTTACTCTTTCCCACTTTCACATCAGAATCTTAACCGGCTGAAGCAAACCAAAAGGCAAATGATGTTCTGCTTTAACCTGTTGGCAAGTCAAACATTTTCCCACAAAGTCAGTAATCTCACGCTTAAGACCTGGCCACCAATATACCTCACGGAGATCTCTGTACATCTTATTTCCACCTGGGTGCATAGCATAGGGGCTACTATGCGCCTCTCATAGTAAAGTCTGCCTCAAATTAGTATCCTTAGGCACACAAATTCTACCTCTGAAACAGAGTACCCCTTCACTATTCAACCCAAAATCCACTGTATTACCATTCTCAATCTGCCAGAACCAAAGGCTCAATGACTCATCTTCCAACTGTTTACTCTTAATCTGTTCAATTCATACTAGTTTAACTTGGAGCTCGGCCAATAAACTACCATCATCAAATAAGCTAAAATGAGCAAACATTGCTCTCAGATCAGTCATAGCCCTATGGCTCAGTACATCAGCCACCACATTGGCCTTACCAGGGTGGTATTCAATTGAGCAGTCATAGTCCTTAAGTAGCTTAATCCACCTACGCTGCCTAGTGAGGAGATACTTAAGGCTCTTGTCATTCGTGTAAATGATACACTTCTCACCGTGCAAGTAATGCCTCCAAATTTTTAGTGCAAATACCACGCAGCCAAGTCCAAGTCATAAGTCAGATAATTCGCCTCATGCGTCTTAAGCTGATGAGATGCATAAGCTACCACCTTACCCTCTTGCATCAACACACAACCCAAACCAACGTGTGACGTATCGCAGTAAACAATAAATTCCTTCCCAGACTCTGGCTGTATCAAGATAGGGGCCTCAGTTAGAACATTCTTGAGCATCTCATAGCTCTCCTGGTACGCATCAGTCCAGCTAAAAGGTATGCCCTTACGAAGTAGCGTAGTTAAGCGTGCGGAAATCAGTGAGAACCCCTGTACAAATCTTCGATAGTACCCAGCCAGACCTAGAAAACTGTAAATTTTTGATACAGTCTTAGGCTGCTTCCAATCTACAACAGCCTTAATTTTTCAAGGATCAACCGTAATTTTCTCAGCAGATACCACATGACCAAGAAACGTTACCTCACGTAACCAAAATTCACACTTGCTGAACTTGGCGAACAATTGTTTCTCCCTCAAGATTTGCAGAACCACTCGTAGATGTTCATCATGTTCATTCTCAGTCCTTGAATACATTAATATATCGTCGACAAATACTACCATAAACTGATCCAGATAGGGTTGAAACACTCTGTTCATCAGATCCATAAAAGCTGCCAGTGTATTTGTCAGTCCAAAAATCATTACCAGGAACTCGTAATGACCATAATAAATCCTAAATGTTGTCTTGTGCTCATCAGCATCTTTAAATCTCAATTGGTGATACCCCGATCAAAGATCTATTTTAGAGAAAACTGATGCCCTTTGCAGTTGGTCAAACAAATCATCAATCCTCAGCAGAGCATATTTATTCTTAATGGTCAGCTTATTCAGTTGTCTGTAGTCGATGCACATACGCACGGATCTGTCCTTCTTTTCACAAATAAGACTGGTGCTCCCCACGGAGACACACTCGGTCAGATAAACCCACCGTCCAGTACTTCTTGAATTTGGGCCTGAAGCTCTACAAGCTCCTTCGGTGCCATTCTATAAGGGGTGATGGACACCGGAGCTGTACCAGGAAGAAGCTTAATCCTGAACTTCATTTCATGTTCTAAAGGTAACACTGGTAACTCTTCCAGAAAGACGTCTGAAAATTCTTTAACAGTCCTAATATCCTTTATCGAAGAGTCCCCAACATCTGAAACACTAATGTAGGCCAAGAATGTTTTACAACCCTTACGAACCAACTTCTAAGCCCTAAGTGCAAATATTACATTACTCAAATAGTTTCGTCATTCCTCAATTGCCACTATCTCCTCATCAACTTTAGTTCTCAGTACAACTCACTTAGTGGTACAATCCAAGCTTATCCGATGTTTAACTAACCAATCCATGCCCAATATTAGGTCAAATTCTCTGAAAAGCAGCTCCATAAGATCGACCAGAAAGATATCTTCTTCTATCTCCAAAGGAACATCTCTAAATACATTATCTATCCAAACGGAATGCCCCAATAGACTTAAAATAGTAATCTCACTCATAGTGTTTTCAGCCTTAATACTCAACATCCTAGACACCAAGCATGTTATATACGAATGTGTAGACCCAATATCAATCAATGCAGTATAAGGTGTATTATGGACAAAGAATGTACCAGTAATAACATCTGGAGCGTCTTCATCCTCTCGGTGATGTGCAGCATAAACCAGTGTCGGCTGCCTCGCCTTAATATGACTAGCACCTCTGCCTGGTGCTCCACGACCACGGCCCACAACATTTCCATCCCTGGCCTGCCCTCGGCCTCTTGGTGGCTGCTGACCACCCCGCTGAACATTACCAAAACCAGTAGCTTGCACCTAATTGGGCTTTCGTGGACAATCCTTGACACGGTGCTCCAATGATCCACATCTCAGACATGCACCCATTTTTTTCAACATTCGCCTAATGGCGTTTCCCACAATCAGCACAAAACTGAGGTCCAGAAGTAGCAGCAACAGCAGGGGTCCTAACTCTAACTAGCCCATCAGGTTTAAGCCTTTTCTTAAACCTTTGAAAAGAATTTGAGGGCTCAGCATCCCTTTTATCTCTGCCTTTCTCTCTGTTCTGGCACTCAACTCGTGTCATATCCTCTATAATTTTTGCCTTGTCAACAAGTGCTGTAAAATCCTGCTCCCTCTGAAGAGCTATCAGAACCCTTAGACCAACCCTGAGGCCATCCGCAAATCGAACACACCGCTCATATTCTGTTGCCACCATCCCACGAGCATAGCGGCTCAGTCGTAAAAATTCAGCCTCATATTCAGCCACCGTCTTCTCCCCCTGAGTTAAGTTCAGAAATTCCCTTCTACGAGCATCCACATAACTGCCACCTATATACATAGCCTGAAAAGTAGTCTTAAAAAACTCCCAGGTCAATCGATCAGCTTAAGTGCCCTCTTTGACGGTAAGCCACCACTAGTAAGCCTCATCCCTCAACAGTGATAGTGCACCTTTCAATTTTTGCTCAGGGGTGCAGTCGAGGTCGTCCATGATCCTCTCTGCAGCCTCCATCCAATATTCAGCCACTTAGAGGCAATTCCAGCAATACCCCTGAAAATCTCTGCCCCATTAGACCTGAGTCATTCCAAAACAGACCCACAGCCCACATTATCAGCACCAGGCCCAGCGACCCTTTCTAGAATCCTTAACATTGCTTGGGACTGTGCGTTGCCCCCAGCTGCTGCATTTTGAGACCCTGTCTCAGCTGTAGGTGAAGCTGGTGCCTCTCTAACTTCCTCATTAGACTGGTGTCCAGAAGACGAAGACCCAACCCTAGCACCTCCACGGCCTCTGTCGCAGCCTCTACCACGAGTACCTCTAGTGCTCATTATTCAATCTCGCCTTTGTCTATATTAACAGTTTTATGCCAGTTAGTTTATTCCTCCAGTGTTTATTACAGATATTTTATGAAAGTATTATCTCAGAGTTCGTTTTCGCAATTCGTAATATCGCCATGGTTTGAAGTTTACTCTAACTAGAGAGTTTCAGTGCAGTTTTACTACCTAAAGTAGTCTTAATAATATTTCAAATATAACTCTTTCAGTATAAACAGTTAAAAGACTTACCAGATCGGCGCGGAGACTCTGTGTACCACTCCGCCAGTAAAACATTTCCAATTTATACCAATCACTTTAAACCGTTTCAAAACTATTCTGTTGAAATTTCTACATTTTTGAAAACCCAAATCCACAGCCGAGTTTTGTGACCTGGCTCTGATACCACTAAATGTAACACCCCCAAACCCGACCTAGATGTTACAGCCAAATCTGTGATGTCACATTAAAGTGTTTTTTTTCCAAAACATGAGTTCTGTGAAAAAGCTTCTTCAGGTTCTCAAGAAAAGTTTAGAGTGTTTGGTTCCTTGAAAAAAATTCAGGTTGGCTTAGCAAAATATTGTTTATAAAGTTTGTTATTTAAACTTAAAAATGGTGCTTGTTGCGGAAGCTTTCAAATTGTGTTGCGTAAGTGTGATGTGTTTCGAAAATCATTTGTTTGTGTTTACTTGAAAATCTGAGTCCTATCACTAACGGGTAAAATAAAGTAAATAAAATCCCCAAATCAAAATAAAAATTAAAAAGGCCTTATTACATAATGGAAACCCAAAATAAACTCTTAAGTGTAATATTTAAAGAAACTACGTCGAGTGGCCACCTCGGAGTCCTCCGTCGCTCGATCCGTCTAAACCTGAGGATTACCTGCACAGTTAACAGATTGGTGAGTTTACGAAACTCAATGTGTGAAATCCCATAACAGCAACCAATCAGTGCAAACATAGTCTAGGCCTGAGCCCTTTAGTATCAGTTAGGGCCTTAGCCCCCTTTTCCAATAACAATAACAGTCTGGGCCTAAGCCTGGATCAGTAATAGAGGCAGAATGGTCCTTGGCCCATTTCAATACAGCATACAAGCAAAGAATCCTACCTAATCCATCCGCTACACACCATCTCTGTACCAGCCCTACACACCATGTGAGGATTAAATCGACCCACCCAACCCTACACACCAAGTCATACCGATTCCGGTACTATACAGTAATTGCAGCAAAGCTGCCAGAAATAGGCTTATAGCCTTTCAGTACACTTCCTCCAAAATCATATATCACACCCCATGTAATGCAACATAATATCATACGTGTATGCAGAGATGTCACACTCAGAAATCGTCATACATAATACAGGGGTCTTTCAATCAATTTACCTCACAGGGGTATAATGGTTATTTTATCAGTATGGGGTCTAAGTGTACTTACCGACCCTACAGTACATCCACTGTCGTCTTGAGCGGCTCGTGCAACCTTATCAATCAATAAGTACGAATGTGCCTTTAGCCCACATTGCAGGCCTATCGGGGCCTACACTCTCGTATGACCCGCATAGCCCAAAAATAGCCTCAGTCGTGAAGTTCACACAACCTGGCCCACAATTTACCATATTTTGTGCAGTTTCACCACGTGGGCCCATACGGCCCAGAATGGCCCAATACCGCTTTGGCCCAAAAAAACGCTCATGGCCATTTCATCCACATTACAGCCTCGTTTTACTACTAGGCCTTCCACATGGGCAGCCATATGCCCGAGTGGTACCGACAGCCCAATCTTCAGCTTTTTGACTTTTGCTATCATGGATCTAATGATAGTGTTCACACACACTCTATTGGTGGCTTGAACTTAAATGAGAGGTAGTTGCTTTTGTGTCCCACTGTTTGACGTGCCAAAGGTTAAGGCTGAACATCAGTTGCCCTCCATTTTGCTTCAGCCAATTAAGATTTCTCAGTGGAAGTGAGAGAGGGTAATGATGGAATTTGTTAATGGGTTTCCTTTAACCCCTACTAAGAAAGACTCGGTTTAGGTCATCGTTGATCAATTGACCAAATCCACTCACTTCATTCCTATCAGAACCGATTATTCTCTACCGAAGTTAGCCAAGTTGTATATTGATGAAATTGTAAGACTGTACGGGATTCTAATCTCAATTATCTCTGATGGAGATTAGTGATTTACGTCTCAGTTCTAGAAGAAACTTCATGAGACTTTAGGCACTTGACTTAATTTCAATACTGCATATCATGCTCAAATCGACAGACAGTCTGAGCAGGTTATTCAGATTCTAGAGGACACGAGGTTGTGTAATAGATTTCTGGGGAAGTTAGAAGGATTATCTGTTGTTGGCTGAGTTTTCATACAATAACAGCCTTTAGTCTAATATTCAGATGGCACCCTACGAGGCCTTGTATAGTCGTAAGTGTCGTACTCCTCTATGTTGGACAGAATTAAGTGAACACTGAGTTTTGGGTCCTGAGCTAGTTTTTAAAACTAAGAACATTATGAAATTGATTCGAGATCGACTGAAAGCTACCTCAGATTGACAGAAGTCTTATGCTAATTTTAAAAAAATGATATAGAGTTTTCTTAGATGATCAGGTGTTTCTGAAGGTATCATCGTGGAAAAAGGTTATCCGACTTGGACGCAAGGGCAAGCTAAGCCCGAGGTTCTTGGGCCTTACCGTATTTTGAAGCATGTTGAACCGATTACGTATCAGTTAGAATTATCACCGGAGCTAGAGCAAATTCATGATATGTTTCATCTCTCAATATTGAGACGGTATCGGTCCGATCTATCGCACATTCTTCTTGCGGACGGGATCAAGTTGTGACTCAATTTAACATTCGAGGGGAACTGATTTAGATCATAGATCATAATGTTAAGGTATTAAGGAAGAAAAATGTTCCCCTAGTTAAGGTTTTGCGACGGAATCATTGCATTGAGAAAGCTACGTGGGAACCCGAAGAATCGATGCGATAACAATATCAGAATTTATTTGCTTCAGGTAAATTTTGAGGCCAAAATTTCTTTTAGGGAAGAGAGTTGTAATGCCCCAAAATTTTAAGGTTTGACTGTTAAATTTTGTTATAATTAAATCTTTGTATTTGTGGTTTTGTGCTCTGCTTATGTGATTGAGTTCGGGAGTTCGAGTCGCATCTATAGGAATTTTCTTATTTTAATTTAAGCTAACTACTACCTTTGAATGACACATTTAAGTTTAATTCTGTGTAAATTTGTGTTAAGAATAAGCCTATTGGCTCACTGGTTAAGCATCTATATTCCACTAGGTTCCATGATCGAATCCCAGAGTATACGATAGAGAAATATTTTTGCTAAATGTCGAAAGGCTGGTTGGTGGTTAGCTTAAATCATTCTGAATTAATTATATCGTTTTTTCCTTTTCTAGTTCTTTTTTTTCTTCTTCTTCTTCTTTTTTATCTTTTTGCTTGTTTCTATACTTGATTTTACGTTAATTAGGAATTCTTTCATTGCTCGTTACGTTGATTGCGCGATTGTAGTGTAAGTTCCGTCGTTATCTCCTTTAGTTTCAATTGAGTTTCGTCTTTTTATCGTTTATTCTATTGAAATGGGATTTTGCTCGTTTTACTTAAATGGTCTGTTTAAACGCTTGATTGATTACTTTTTAGGTGAGGATCTTACGAGAGACGCTCCTTCGTCCCATTAGTCTGCCTTTTTATATTACATTCAGGATAAGTGTGCGAAATTGAGTTGGGGTTTTGTTGAAACTTTCAACATAATTTTGACGATATGTTGAGCTTAGCAATGAATTGAGAATGATGGTGTAATTGATTCTTGGATGGTCGTATTAGGTTTAAAGATCCTCCTACTTCATTTCTGCATCAAAACTACTTCAGGTACGTACCGAAAACATTAAATTCTGTGAATTCCAAATGCCAAAAATTGTGGTAGTCGACGCCACATGGCTAAACACATGGATGTCTATCCAAGCTGTGCGAGGCACATGAATGTGTGCCAGGCCGTGTAGGTGGCCGTGTAACTCACTGTTCATCAATTTGGAGCCATACGGGCAAGGCACACTAGTGTGTGTTCACACAGGCAAGGACACGGGCGTGTGTCTAGGCCGTGTAACTCCCTGTTTGTGACTTAGAACCACACGACCAGGGACATCGGCATGTGCCCAGGTCGTGTAAGTCACACAGGCAAGGACACGAACAAGGACATGGACGTGTCTCCAAGCTGTGTAACTCACTGTTTATGTTTTAGAACCACGCGGACAGAGGACATAGGCATATGCCCAGAGCATGTAAGCCACACGGCCAAGGACATGGGTGTGTGTCCAGGCCGTGTGGCATATAAATAGGGCTCGAATCCAATTTTTAAGGCCGTAAGTGTTTCCCAACGCTTATTGATCTCCCCAATGTATGAATGATCTGAATTTGATTGTACAAGAACTCTCTGATGCTCTGTGACTGACATATGAATAACATAAATGTATATGTACTGTGATAGTTTTCTGAAATTGAACTGTACTATCTAATCGTGAAATAATTTAGAATGAATGAACATATATTGTGGATATTTGTATTCTACATTTGCATGGGTTGGGATATTATGAAGAAGGAAGTAATCTGCTCTGAATTAGTGGCTAAGCCACAATGCGTATAATTCTGAATCTGGTGCTTTGTCGCATTTCAATCTAGCAGCTAAGCTGCGTCTCTGTAAATATGTCAGAGAGACACTCTATGGTGTATAAGGTTGGTTGGGCATTGAATGCCCTTAATGGTGTGTCGGGATGGCCAAAGACGGTGTGTAGAGGATGAGGGTTGGAATATCTTCATCTGAATCTGACCTGTTCTATTTCTGAAACTGAAATTGCTTCTGCATAAGCAATTGATCTGTTCTGAATCTGAATTGAAATCGCTTCTGTTACCAAATTGAATATTGGGATTTGGGAACTATCTGATAAATGTGTTCTAAATGAATAAACGTCTTTTACGTAGTAAGTTCACAACTTATTTTGTTTTTGATTGAATTTCAGGAGGTTTTCAAACTTGAACGGGTCGGCGCCGTGGAAGCTCGGTCAAGCTATTATCTTTCCTTTAAATACTACTGTTAGGGATTTCAGTATTCTATGATGTTATGATGTTTGGGAAGATTATATACTTATTTAATCGTTATGTTTGATATTATATGCTGAATGGTTATTTTGACTACGTTATAAAAGCGGTATGTTTAATGTCAATGATGTAACCCTCTAGACTTGGTCTAGATGTCTAGGCTGGATTTTGGGTGTTATAGGTATAATTCTTACTCGTTCCTCTTCTTTCTTGTAATCTTTTCATTCTTAATTTGATGTTATTTTTAGGTTTTAACTAATAAAATCATCCAGTCGGTTTTATATTTAACTTCTCCCCTTAATTCCTTTTTTGATGACATAGGAGTAGATTAAATGAATTGTTTTAAAAAAAAATTTGTTAGAAAAATATTATTTTCTTAATATAATAAAACATATTATTTTAATAAAATTACTAGTATGTGATTTTTTTATTTGATTGTATTACATTTTATAATTTTGTAAAAGGGTTCAATTTATTATTTCACCTAGGGCCTAAAAAATGTCAAGAACGGGCCTAGAAAGGGATGATAGATGACAAGGTTTAATCCTGTGTGATTTAGGTGCCAAAATCACATAAATGGTTAATGAATATGTCAACTGAAAGAAAAATATATATATGGATAAGAAAATCTGGGTCATTAATTTTTGACAGGTGAATTAATTTTAATTGTTTTGTGAAACATTAATTTTATTTTTAATCTATGGGTCAAAATTATTTGGCTATTTTTAAGGAGTTAATTTATATTATATATTAGTTTTTATTTTTGTGTGATGCAAAATTCAATTGCAAATATTATTTTTGTAATATTTTTTATGATATTTGTTTTTGTTTGGCATTTTTAAGGATTTTTTTTAAAAAATCATTAATAAATTGAAAAAGAGATGTAATTAGAAAATATATTTAAAAACATTAATCTAATTTAGAATAAGTGTAACACCCCAAACCCAGCCTAGACGTTATGACCGAATCTGGAAATGTTACGTAAATAGTTATAAATCTAACTTTCACTTTTTAAAAAAAAAATGTCGTGAACCTTTGCTATTTAAAAGCCCATTTTGTTTGAAAATGTTTGTCATGCTTAAAAGTTAAACTGTTAATTTTTTACAATTTCTAAATACATCGAATAATTTGCAGCGGAAGTTCTTAAGATGTTATATTTTAGAAAAACCGAGTTTGTTTTCTTAAAAACAGTTGACTGGAGAAACAGCAGTTTTTAGAAAAACTGTTTTATCAAATGTCATGCCACATCCAAAATAAAGTCCAAACCCAAAAATAATCCCACATGTCCAGAGAGTCCAAAAATTACAAAACACTTAAACCAGAAATTTTAATTAAGTTTAATCAATTTACGGAGGAATGAACACTACCGAGATCCCGTCGCACCGACCCATCTAAGTATGAGGGTATTAGACAAACAGAGAGTGAGTTTTTATAACTCAATGTATAATTTGAAAGAAAACAAATTTCAAACTTAATCATATGGTAGAACAGATACAACCATACACCTTATACAGAATCGTATCAGAGTAGTACAGAATGCAGATATATGTTTAATCCTACCCCCATCCTCTACACACCAACTCTAGCCATCCCAACACACCATGTGGGTATAAAACACTCACCCAGCCCTACACACCATTTAGTGTCCTTACGACACTTTTCAGAATAATGCAACATTGCTGCCAGTATAGCGGCGAGATATCGCCTCACATAAAACACTTCCTCCACATAATATATGTCCCACCCCAATAATCAAATATAAACAGATGCCAGAATTTACATATCATACATGCTTGTATAACAGATGCAGAACATACTTATTACATAACAAATCACACATATTAAACATTATTTACGTCAAGTTTCATACTAACAGATTAACAGAATTCATGCTTAACAACTTATATAATCACATACCAACCCCACAGAAGGCTCACGGTCGATCAGGACGACGTGTATGGCCCTAGGAAAAAATTTTAAATTTTGGGCCCATATGCCCATGTAGCCCACACGGCCTAAATTGCTTGCCCGTATGGCCCACACGACCTGGCACACGGTCCAAAATGGCCTAGACTGTGTGTCTCACACGACCTATCACAAGGTCGTGTGTCGCATACAACTGTGTGGCGTCGACAGGCCCCAATTTCAACTTTTGCCGTTTGCTATTTTTTGAATTTCTCGTTACACACTTGATTTGATTTTGTTACAACTGCACCTATGGAGTAAACAGTACCTAAAAATCAATAATAAATCGCCCAAAATCAATCCCAATTCCTTAATTTTTATCAAGTATCCACTCAACTACAACGCAACCATAAGCAATTTCAACAAAAATATTGCAATCATAATTGTTCAAATACTTACCTACATTCACGGTAGCCCCTAAACAACTAATTCGCAACAGGAGAATCTCAGATTTCTTGAATATCATTTAGCAACAATAACACATGGAGTCAACTGACACTTCAAACAGAGTAATAAAACATTAAAAAAACTCCTACCAATTCCACAGAAAACTTTTACTTATGAACACTTAGAGAATTACTATTGCAAAAGAGAGTAGAACCAAGCCCCACAATACCAGAATGCAACACCCAAGCCCCAAGAATCAATTGATCAAAGTAATAAAACGGCAACAATAATGTAGCAAAATCAAGTGCTAATTTCACGTGGAGCAATTTTGGGTAGGAAATTAAATGAAAGAGCAAGAAAAAGGAAAAGGAAAAGATGAAGGAAGAAGAAAATGGGAAGCAAGAAAGGAACGTGCAAATAGGGAAGGGAGTTAAAGGTTTGATGGGATTTTTTTAAAAAACAAATAAATGATAAAAAAATAAAATCAGATAAATAAAATAAAACCAACCCACCCACTAATTCCTATCTTATTACTCAGAAAAACCAATTTAAAATAAACCCAACCACTAACTAACCACTAAGTTAAACAAACAAAACTATAACAATGTCACATCCCAAAAACTGGGTTAGCAGAAATTGAGTTAGTGAAACCACGGGTGGTCACGTCCTAATTTTTAAATTAAAAATTGTGAAATTTTTATCAAGTGATTTAAGTTGGTTCAACGGTTAAGTGTTTTGGATGTGTGTCTAAGGTCATGTGTTCAAATTTCTTTCTCTTTAAAATTTTTGTTATTTTTTTCCTAACCTTATCCTTAAATCATCTAGCATAAATAATATCTTCACTCAATTATTAGTAAAAATGAGCTATTGGTTCAATAGTTAAGTTTCAATATATCCTCTAGTCTTGTGTTCGAGTCTTTGTGTAAGCAATATGAAAACATTTTTATTTCCATGCACTGTGCAGGTCATATAGATGAGTTTGAGTCAATACCAAATAATCTGATTGGTTATCAAGAAATCTAGGTAATGGGATTTTTTTTTTGTAAAAAAAAGTGATAATAATAACTATTTAATTAGTTTCCCCAAAAGTCTCCAGTCCCCTCTCACGTTGCTACGCACTTCTACCATTATTCTTATTTTATTTTATTTTTAAATTTCTTCTCTCTTTCTGTCTCTTTCAATTTTGTTTTTTTTTTTGGAATTTTGGTAAATGATTTTTTTTAGTTTCATTAATTCTTTTCTTTTTCTTTCTTTAGAAATTGTTGTGTAATTCTTCAATTATTGATATTCGTTAATCCGTTTACCATTTCTGTCAAGGAATTTCTCTGTTGCAATATCAAGTTTTGATGTAAGTAAAATTGTTTCGTGGATTTATGAAGTGGGAATGTGAAGTTTTAATTTTGTGGTCTAATTGATTGTTAAAGGGTTAAATATTGGTTTTGATTGATTTTGTTTTCGTAATAGGTGAAGTTCGCGAGATGATTAAATCCTCCAATGATCTAAGTTTGTTAGGAACTATCATTTCTTCTAAGGGTAAGTGACTAATCACAACTGATAGAGGTTGATTTTGCTGTAGGGTAGTTCAATTGTCGACATTGGTTTTTGAATTTGTGTTTCGGGTTTGGTAAAATCATGTTAATTAATTTGTATGAATTTTCAATTTAGGGTTTTGGAATTCTTATCGTGGTTTTTGCTTCAGAAATCAGTAAGGTGTGTAACAAAAACTCGAGAAATCAACAATCGACGAAAGTAGAAATTGGGACTGTCGACGTCACACGGCCATGTGGGCCACACGAGCATATGGTAGGCCATGTGGGCTACATGGGCGTGTGGTAGGCTGTGTGGGCACATGGGCTGGCCTTTTGGGCCGTATGGATCACACGGGGGTGTGGGCCCATTTTTTGAAAATTTCTCATTTTGGCTCGTTTTGTTTCGTAAACTGTATTTAGCCTCTCCGTAGGGTTAGAACCGCTTAATTAAGACCTGAAAACAAGGTATTGATTAATATGATTTTGTGTTGATGTGTTTAAGGTATTTGTAATATATATATTTGCATGTTATGATACTAATAGTTCTGATGGTATGTTCTAATTCACTAGGTTTGTATAAGTTTGTATAATGTATGATTTTGTTAATTTATATTTCTAAATCTATTATGTAACCATGTATGTGATTTCATGGCAGAACTAATGTGTTTCTAAAAGGTTTAATAAATCTATTTTGTAGAGCATGGACTTCCATGCCATCTGTTTCTATTCCTGTACGTCAGCATGTCACATGCTCACCATTCTGATTTTGTACATGCATGCCATGACACATTGCATGGGGTTTGAGATAATGTTAAAGGAGGAAGATTCTATATTGCAGTTAAATAATCTGCGTATTTGGCGGCTTGACCAAATATATTTGATTTGACAGTTTAACTACATATTGGTAAGCCATCGGTGCGGGCAACCTGGGGTGGCGGGTCATTGTTGTCGGGCAACCTGGGATGACTTTATTGGTGTGTTTTGGATGGATGAGTTCAAGGGAGAACTCTATTGTGGTGTGTAGCAGAGTTGGGTAGGACGTTTTCTGAAAAATCTATATTATGATTTTTTTGAAAAATACCGCATTGGCATAAGCATGCATACTTAATTATGTTTGACAGATCGTTATGAAATTTTCTATGATTTTCTATTTTGTATATCATAATGTGTACGATCTCAATTTGAATTTTAGTTATACATTGAGCTCTATAGCTTATGCCTTTGTTGTATTTCTGACATTTTAGGTAATCTGTAAAATTAGAATGGGAAGGTGTGCGGGAGCTCGGATGGTTTTATCAATTAAATTAAAATTGGTGATTTTCATAATTATTTATTTTAGAAATTTGGTGACTGTAATTTGTTTTTTGGTTTGTTTTGGTTTTCATTTAATTTTTTTATATTGATATTTGTGAATGTGATAATGCAAAACCTAGCGGGTTAAAATTTAAATTTCGATTTTTACAATTAAAACTCCAGACGTTTTTCCACTGCAAATTAAGTAACTCTTAAGTGTTTTTCTGTAAACAAATAATTTATTTTGAAAATACGTTAACCTTAACCGAAAAAGATTTATCCAAAATTGATAATTTCAAAACAAACGAAACTGAATTAAATTTCTAGGCTTGAAATAAGTGTTTTCGAGTTTAAGTTTTCCTAAACATGTGTGAAAGTTTTGTCAATTACTATGTTTTCGAAACGCACTTTGAGTTTGATCGAGACGAAAGTTTTTAAACAAATAATTTTTTTTCAAAATACGTTAAACTTAACCGAAAAAGATTTATCCAAAATTGCTAATTTCGAAACAAATGAAACTGAATTAAATTTTTGGGCTTGGAATAAGTGTTTTCGAGTTTAAGCTTTCCTAAACATGTGTGAAGTTTTTTCAAGTATTATGTTTTTGAAGCGCACTATAAGTTTGATCGAGACAAAAGTTTTTAAATAAACTAATGTAATTTCTCCAAATTCAGCCATAACATCTAGGCTGAGTTTGGGATGTTATAAGCAAAATCTTCCTACCTTACTCACTCCAAGACTCAAAGACTAGTGCCCGAACAAACTCTCACTTTCCTAACCACTGAGACAAACACTTAATTGTGTCAGTTTTTAACAAATAACATTTCGTAATCTTTGGGGTGTTACAATAAGTTATATTAATTTATTTAATTTTAAAAATATTTAATATTAAAATAATATAAAAAATTAACTAATAATTTAGATAATATTATTAATCATTTCTTATAGGTTATAATATATAAACTGTTTAATTAATTTTTTTAATGTTAAATTTTTCAATATTTGATTTTTCTTTTGTAATTTTATTTATCTTTGCTTTATTTCAATTAATGAATGTAATTAATTCTTATTATATTTGAAAAATATAAATTTAATTTAATCAATGTTATTGATATGTGTTTTTTAAAAACTATCTTTTATACTTAACAATTTAATATTCATTAATTTTAATATTATAACTTTAAAATTTAATTCAAAAGTAAAAGATTCAAAATAAAGAAAAATTTTATTTAAAATCAAATTTATATGAAATAAAACAAAGAACAAATTGAAATAAATCTAAAACCTAAGAAAAGAGAAATACTAAACTAAAATTAAAAAGAGAGATTCTAAGCTAAGTAATTGGTGTCCATAACATATTCCAAATGAGCCTATTTATAGATTTGAGGTGGTTGTCATCCTTAACCCTAGCTTAGCTGATGTTCCTGAGCTTTAAGTTGGAATGTGCAGACCAAAATGCCCCTTGACTAGTATTAATTCCTGTTTAGGTTTGATTTTGTGACACATCAGGACCTGTATCGCGACATGGGAGTCAGTATACTCTTCTTTAGGATGTCTTTAGGGGTATGTCACGACACCCTTAGGCTGTGTTGTGACATCGAAGGCAAACTTGAAATTCCTCCATTCTACTCCCTATGTTGCGACCTCGAATCCTCCGTGTTGAGACATAGTGACCAGTATCAGTTTAGTACGCCTTCTAATGGTCTCTTGTACACTCACAAAGTTTATTAGCTCACCCTTAGGCCTCATTCGGCCCCTAAGGTTAATAAAAGACTCAATTTCCAAATTTTATTGAATTTAATTAAAGTTTAATAAAACATAACTAAATTCTAATGATAATGCTTATTTTCAAGCTCCTAAAGTGCAAAAATTAGTTTAATTTGTTACACCGAATTACGGCAAATCAAACTCCCCCATACTTAAGTCATTGCTTGTCATTGAGCAACACAGAAAAAAACAAGAAATGGTAAAGATAATGTAACACCCCGAACCCGAGACCGACACCGGAGTCGGACACGAGATGTTAACAAACTTTGAAAAATTTTTCCAGACACTGCCCAGTCTGAGTACTAGTCGCTTCAAAAATCATATCTTGAGTTTCACAACTCGAAAATCAGTTTTGTGATTTTTCCCTGAAACTAGACTCATGTCCCCACCTATTTATTTTTTTCTAGAATTTTTGGTCGGGCCAATTAGTACAGTTTATTAGTCAAAGTCTCCCATGTTACAGGGGTCGACTACACTGACCTTTTCCTATTACGACTTGGATATCACTCTGCACAGAGCTTCAATACTGATGCCGTTTGTTTCTATGGAAACTAGACTCAGAGAGGAATCCATACATATATGGTATGACTTCTAATTATCTCTGGTCAATTTATAGTGAATTTCCAAAGTCGGAACAGGGAATCCAGAAACTGTTCTGGCCCTGTCCCACAAGAACCCGAATATCTCTTACTGTACTGTTCATATGATTGTTTCGTTACTTTCATATGAAAGTAGATTCATCAAGGTTCGATTACATAATTTATTCACTATTTAACTCCACTCCTACGAATTCTTGTGATTTTTCCAATCCACACCACTGCTGCTGTCAGCCTCTGTTTTCAAAGTAAACCTTACCTATTTTCGGGGTTTCATGGACCAACTAGGGCCTTGTCATACATATGCCCACATATGATCATACTTAGCCATTCCAATGGCTGATCATTTGCTCAACACTTCCATTCCAACTATAGTTACATCATGAAACCATCTATACATTCATAAACACGAATGGTCTAATGCCATACTCCACTTCTACAAGCCATTTTCGCATGGCTGTACACTTATACATTTCATAAAGTACTTGAAAAACACCAATGGGTAGTCCTATACATGCCATATCAAAATTCAACCAAAATAGTACCCAAAAGAGCCTTTGATAGTGTGGGCGACTTCGACTTCAAGATCCCGAGTCCGATAGCTGGAGAACCAAAAATCTATAAAACAGAGGAGCAGTGTAACGAGTAAGCAATTTATGCTTAGTAAGTTTTGAGCAAGGAATTCCAGCATAAACAAAGAATAACACACATTTAGCTAAACGGAATATTTCATAATACGCAATTTACCGATATCAAACTTGCTTCACAACATTAACAACCCTTATGTACATACACAATAGGCTAACTTAGCCGAAGGCCGGTAGCTCGTTTATCAACTGAGCGAACATTTATTTGTAAGGGCTCGATTAAATTCAACACATGCGTAACATATCCCCATATTGGGATGTTTTTCGAGTATTCGCTGGAATTTTACAGCAAGCTCATTCATTACCAAATCACGTACCTTCGGGATTTAACCGGATATAGCTCCTCGTTCAAATGCCTTCGGGACATAGCCCGGTTTTAGTAACTCACACAATGCCTTCGGGACTTAACCCGGATTTAATAACTCGCACGAATGCCTTCGGGACTTAACCCGGATTTAGTATCTCGCACAAAGGCCTTCGGGGCTTAACCCGGAATTTGTATCTCGCACAAATGCCTTCGGATCTTAGTCCGGATATATTCACTTAGCACAAAGCCTTCGGGACTTAGCCCGGACAGCATTCAATTAATCATGCACATCTAACAATAATTCATGGCACATTCATATTTCATTTTCATTTGCGAAACTCAAGCACAAGGCACATATCGTCCTTGCACATTCGGCTCAATAGCCACACATAGAGCATGATTTAATCACATCGTAATTTAAGCTCTCTTACTCAAGAACTTACCTCGGGTGTTGTCGAACGATTCCGCTAACTATTCGACCACTTTTTCCTTCCCTTTATCGGATTTATTTCCCCTTTGCTCTTGAGCTTAATTAAACAAATAAATTGATTTCATCATTTAGGCATCAAAAAGATGAACACAAGGCACTTAGCCCATATTTATACATTAGACATTAAAGTCTCATACATGCAAAAATCATGCATCAACACAACATATTAGCTAATTTCTTTCCCCTTGGCCGAATATGCATGTCTATTTTTGGGGTCGATTTCAACACTTAATACACACATATACACACTAGTAAAGCATCCTCCCCCTTTTCATCAATTTAACACATGCATTGCTCATTAACATGCAAAGTTACATTCGGCCTTAGCACACATCTTGCTAGCCGATTCTTCTCCATTTAGCAACCAATGCACATATGTGCTCACACAAAAATGCTAAAAAGGAGGTTCAAGAATCATCAAGCCATCATCACATGCATCATTAACAAGCTTCATATTTTGCATGCAATGGCATTAACACGACCTCCACCTAGGCCGAATCTTAACTCATCCTCATGCCTCATCACCACAACATCAAACATCAACCAAGAATGATGCATCCATGGTCAAGTGCCATTTCCATCACATAGCAAGATTTAGACCATGGGCTAGGTAGAACTCAAGCTAACAACTAAAACATGCATGCATCTCATGGAACATCATCAAACATACCTTAGCCTAGCTACATGCATGGCCGAATCTCTTCACCTTTCTTCTTCTTTCTTCCTTAAAATTTTTGGCCAAGGATGAACCAAAGGATGAGAAATTTTTTTCTTTGTTTTTCTTTCTAATTTAGGCTAAATGAAAGTGAGAAAAGGATGAACAAAGATCTTCTCCTCTCTTTTCTTTAGCTCACGGCAATGGGGGGGGAAAAGAATCAACTACACATTTTTTTTTTGTGTATTCATCATACTCCTTTTCATTATTTAATTTCCATGCCTATTATTTTATTTTTTTTCCACCCATGATGCACCAACAAAACATGTCTATGACATGTCTTGGCCATCAAACTTGGTCTACCATGCTTGTCATGGCCGGCCACTACTAGTAGGGGAGGGGAATTTGACATGCAAGTCCCCCCCTTTGTCCACATGCACTAATAGGTCCTCACACATTGACCTATCACATTTTAGAATTTTCTCACATAAGTCCTATTGACTAAATTCACATGAAATCAACCAAATTGAAGCTTGAAATTTTCACACATTCATAATTACATATTCTAGACGATAAATATCACATTCAAACATTTCGGTGACTCGGTTTAGCGGTCCCGAAACCACTTCTCGACTAGGGTCAACTTTGGGCTGTCACAGATAACCCTTGAGCAAATGTGATACGGGTATTGACTTTGGAGCACATGATTAGGCATTTTATCTTAATGAATAATTTTAACATGATGAATAATTGACTTACCACTTTTGACCTCAGACATCTAAGTTTAGTACATTACAAAGTATACAAATTTTAAGGGTCTCACATGTAGGAATCCATCAACAAATCATACAAGAAGTTTGATTATCCTAACAGAATACAAATAATTTCTTATGTGATTGTTTAGTTTAATGTCCATTTATGCATAATGATACCTAGGTCACAGAGAACTTTTCGGCTTGTAACATTTTGAGGCTTAGGACATGTATGGAATTCAAAAAAATAAGCATCAAAATGGTTGAAAACACAAAAATAGTTTGGCACATCGTATCGATCCCTATTCTTCCCCCTTAGCAACCTTTACCTGCTCACTGCCTTATTTCTCATTCTCTCACCTTCCTTATTTCTCCACATAGGAAATTACAAGATAATATAGTAACTACGGCTAGCCTATGAGTTTCTGTACACTAATGAATGATTTTTTTCTTTATTTTTGTGACTTTGTCACATTCCTTTTTCTTTTTCAATACATCTCACTCACAAATGCTTTTGGTTTTCAAGTACTTTTTCTACTCATTTTGATTTTCTTGAATTTTTCTTTTGTTCTGCCCTTTAAGCTAAACTATAATTCGTATATTACAATGATCTTTCCTATTTCACTCTATTTTTACAAAATCCACCGTGATGTATCTACTTAACCCTCAATACGTATGGCCAGGCGTCTATAGTCATGCAATTCAGGACTAAAGAAACAAGGAAAATACAAATTAACATTTCTAGCTCGGGTTTTGTAATAAGGTTCATCAAGAAGTGATTACAAGCTCAGAATAGGAACTAAGGGTAGATAAGTACAGGTCAGCTTTTTGGCTCTGGATATGTTCCAAACATTGCCTTAGATCATCCTATCCCAATATGCACAAATTTAATCAACCAAACAAACTCAAATTCAACCATTTATCATTCATACTAGCATGCTCATTTCTTTTTATTTTCTATATCATTTGGTACAGTTGATTGGTTAATGCCTGTTTGTAGTGTAATGTATAGAACTTAGTAGTCTAATAATAAAAAATTTAAAATCACCTATCATCATGCAAAATTTATTTGTAAACACAAGCAACCTTTGTACATAATCCTAACTGATCACTTGTATTTTTACAATTGGAAGTACACAAATGACAAGAAAAATCAAAAAACATCATAAAAATTTAGACAAATTTTCTATGTTACCCCTACACTTTAGTTAACACATTGTCCTTAATGTGTAGCCCGTAAAAATATAAGGAAAGAAGTTACCCGATTGATCTTGGCTGTTCCATATGTTATTGATAGTTCAAATTGTTGTGTCTCCTTTATGTGGGGTTCCTACATAGAAAACTTATACAAACTACAAAACAACTAAAAATCTATATTTATCCTTAATCCTAAAAAAAATTAAAATTATCCAAAAAGTTTTATATAATCCATAGTTACTAGATTCAATCATCACCCTTATCATCTATATCATCATCTCCTTCTCCTTCTCCTTCATCTTTTCTTTCAGACTCTCATTTTTCCTGCTCGAATGGCGTAGGCCCAAACATGTATGGCATATAATTGGGAACCCTGATATTGTTTTGCCTTGAAAATTCTTGAAATAGTGGCCTCGATTCCAGCATGCACTGTATCATCCAGTCCAATTTAGGATGACTACTCCCACCAACTTCTTCTTGAGCTCATGCCAACCCTTGTGACAAAGTTGGTGTAATCGTCGCTTTATATTTTCGTTTGTTCTAATATTTTATTTGTTTTGCTCATAGCTCTATGTACTGTTGGAACAAAGTATCACCAATAATACTTCAAGATGGTTTCAATGACTGCTCGGTGGATGACATAGGCACACCTTCTCTTTTGCATAGGGCCGTCACTAAGTGGGGAAAGAAAACTCCCACTTTCTGGCCATTAATACATCTCTTCATGTTTTGATGGATCCATTTTCCAATACGCACTTGTTTTTTTTTTGCAAAATAACATAAAGTAAAACTGCTCTTTTTTTTTTTGCAAAATAGCATAAAGCAGGGACTATTCGTGAGCACACAAATTAAATCTACATTTTAGCCTCTAGGAGCATGATAGCTTGATTGAAGAAGGTTGGGATACTAGTACTTAGGCGGTATTTCCATTCACCCCTTCCCTCCATTAAATTGTTTATAATATTGTCCATATCTATATCTTGAAAGTATTCTAAATCAGGTTCATCAATAAAATCCTAGTCGTAGAATGGAGCATTGTAAAAATCACAAAAAAATTGAGGGGTTACTTTAACTTCTATCCCCTGCACCAATATAGTATCCCATATATGGCCATCAATATTTCTAAACTCGTGATCCTACAAAGATACATAAAATTCTTCAATTATCAAGGCCACAACGACATGTTTTGGGATTCTCCAAAAACGTTCCCACCTATGGTACCTAACTAGAGGTCATATCTCCTTACAAATGATCATTGACGAATCAAATCCCCTCTCTTGAATTAATGTTTTCCCTTGAATTTCATTAATATTTTTCAACATTCAAATTCAAAAAACTAGAGGGGTTTTGAACCGCCGATGGCGCAGGGTCATTAGTTCGTCTAAACTTTCTAGAAGACATTATTGTTAAACTAAGAACTAAAGCAAAATATCAAGCAAAGAAATTCAATGAAACAGTAAAAGTTTATGTTAAGGACTCTTAACCTCGTAGAATACGTTAAATTCCTCATTTCAAACTGCGTCTATTGTTCCTTTAGGTGTTCCCTTTTTTACTGCACTAAGGATGTTTGAAAGATGGAGTTCAAACAAATAAAAAAGGGGGGTGAAAATTGAGTTTTAAGGTTTAAGGGATTTTAAGATGTTTGGGAGGTTTAAGAGGATAAAAGGGTTAACAAGTGTTTAAATAGGTGGATTAAGTGTTTTTTAAGTTACAAAATAAGTGTTTAGATGGTTAAAAATCAACTGAAATGGGTTTTAAAGTTGTCCAGCTGCACTAACGGGTCGGATCAATCCTGTAGAAAACTACAGCAACGTCTCGACCCAGGGGTTCCACATCACGACATGACTACTAGTTTACCGACATCATGACACCAATGTGTTGTGTCGTGACACACTCTACAATTTGGAAAACTTGGGGAAACTGTCTTCTATATCACGACACAGAGGTGCCATGTCACGACATCAAGGTGCTCTCCTTGATTCTTGTATTCTGCACACAGTGTTACGACACGGGGTTACCGTATTGAGACATTGACTCTTTATTTTTAGGATGTCTCAGTCTATAGTAAACATACATATAAGTTAAGATCTAGACTATATGGTTAGTTGAATATACAATAATATACAAAAACAATTATTTAAGGTTTCATCATGTTTTACTACCGGATTCATCCATCAGTTCCACTGACACATTCCCACTTGAGCCTCTTTCGACATTTGTCTATCTGCCGTCATGTCCCTGCATTTTTTTAGCTTGTATCCTTCCTTATACCTACACTTTAGCCCTACATTAATCACATTAAGTGTATCCCTGGATTCAAGGTAGTTAGATTTGAAGGTAAATACGAAATGACACTGCTTCCTTGGTTTCCTCCGGCTTTCCTCACTTTAATGAAATCCACATTTAAAAGTTTCAGTTTCACCATTAATTTTCATCGTTAATTCCTTTTTCTCTAGATCAATGATGGATCTGGATGTGGCTAGAAAAGGTCTTCCTAACAATATGGGTATCTCTTGATCCTCTTCAAAATCTAAAACTACAAAATCCGTCAGGATAATAAAATTACACACCTTAACTAACACATCCTCTAGCACTCCCTTAGGTTGGACTATAGATTTGTCAGCTAACTATAGTGTAATTGAGTGTTTTTTATGATCCCCTACCCCAAGTTTTTCATAAATAGATAAGGGCATTAGGTTTATACTAGCTCCTAAATCGCATAGAGCTTTCTTAAAATGAATGTCCCTATCTCTATTGAAATTGTAAAACTTCTTGGATCTTTCAGTTTCTAGGGTACCTCTATGGAAATAATAACACTACAAGGCGCATTTATGTTTACTTGCTCTCCTAACTTAACTTTCTTGGGCTTAGACATGATTTCTTTTAAAAATTTGGCGTATTTTAGTACTTTCTCAATTAGTTAAATTAATGGTAGGCTGACATTCAATGTTGAACAATTTTGGAAAACTTACAAACTCTTCCTCATCCTGTTTCTATTTCCCTTCTAATCTGGCAGGGAATGATACTTGTGTGTTAGTGGACTTGTCTTTTCCCCTCTCTTCTGGTTTGACTGCCTATTCGATGACCTCTAGTTCTGGTTCATGATCAGCTTTTTGGGGGTTTTTTTAGAGCCTTCTGCATTCTCTTTTGTCAAAGGTTTCCAGGCTACTAAAGATTCTGCCAGACCAAAGCACAATTGCTTTTACTTTCTCCTTCCCTTCCTTCACAGGATTATTCCTAGTATTAATGGGTATACAAGTGCCAATTTTCCTTTTAATATCTCCCATCATATTCATTAATTGGCTTATTTAGTTTGGTCAATGTCCTTGATAATTTGATGCACTCAGATTGCACTTGCTTTACTTTTGTTCTCATTGACTACAATTCCCCTTCAATTCGATCCAGAGTTGACCACATACAGTATGGTCGTTTAGGTTGGCCTTGTCTTGAAGTTTCTGCAAATAAGGAGTTGGTATTTAGTATTTTTAACTTGATTTGAATTATTACCTCCTCCTTAATTTCCTTCCCATCTCGAGTTTGGGTGATCTCTTCAACTGGAGTTGTAAGTATTCGAATAGAGGTTTCCACCCTATTCTCAATGTAATTTACATCCTCAGTAGGATTATCGATATAATAGAAAAGCGTCTTGTCCCCTCCATACACAAACGGTGCAATATTTGTGGATTCAATACTGTTAAGTCTATCCACTAACTACTAGTATTTATCATCTTCTTATACAACCTTTATTGTAGATATTTCTTGGCCATACGTAAATCATTCAATAGGCCACTAACATGAGTTTATCCCCATGTTTTCTATCAATTCGTACGCATCCTCGTACGTCATGTTCATAAGAGCTCCTCTTACTGCTCCATCTAATCCGGACCTTGTATATGCATTCAACTAGTTGTAAGACAGCTGTAATCCCATCCACTTAGGGAATCCATAGTGCAGGCATTTCTGGATCAATGTTTTAAAATGTTCCCAAGCGTCATGAAAACTTTCCCCTTCTAACTGTCTAAATACAACAATTTCTCTTCTTAGTTGAACTGTTTTGCTAATAGGGAAGAACTTCTGAAAGAACTTTCCAGTGAGCTCATCCTAGGTCGTGATAGATCCTGGTGCCTACGAGTCTAACCAAGAAAAATAGTTATTAATCAAAGAAAAGGGGAACAACCGAAGACAAATAGCATCATCAGTGACCCCATTGTACTGGAAAGTATCACAAAGTTAGAGAAACCTTTTTAAATGTTGATTCGGATCCTCTGTCATTGTGCCTCTAAATTACAGATTATTCTAGATCATCTAAATCATTTTCAGTTTGATCTTAAAATTGTTAGCCATGATAACTAACCTTAATATGCTCTCCTGAACCATGTCCAAATTCGGTAATATGTAATCTCCTAGGGTTCATTCATTATGTTCCATAGGTAAATTTGCAGGTAGTTATGGTGGTGTTGGTGGATCTCCTAAATCATTATCGTTAGGTTCGTCGAACAATGGATTCTTACGTGGTACATTGCCTACAACAGGATATGGTAGATCTTACATTTGTTGCTACTACTATTGTTGTCGATGATTCCTTTGAATTATTCTCTTTGGATCTATGATTGGCTCTATAAGTGTTCCCCTACTACGAGTCATACACTAAACCCAAAAAGAGAGGTTTAGTAACAATAAAAATTAAAATTGTATCTATAACCTAAAAAATTCCTAATTATTCTTACTGAAGTGCAAAAATTAAAATTGAACTAGTGATGTTGCCTCCCCAACAACGGCGCCAACAACTTGACCACCTTTGGATGTATATGAGTTAGGTTGTAATATAGTTATAACAGAGTAGATGAGTACTCCGAGGATCATACCTAAAGGAGGCTAGTACTAGATCAATTTAAACCTAAACACAAAAAGGTCTAATTTAGTACTTGAAATAGGTTATATTACGAAAATATAAGTAATAGGGGTTTTTGGGGTTTTTTATAATAACGAAAATATGACAAGTAAATAAGTATCAAGAAATTGAAAAGTGAAATTGGTCAAATTTGATTATAGGTGATTAGCTAGTTTTGATAATCTTCATCAACTATCGCTTCAAGTTCCTCATCAATCAACTAGTCGTTATCCTAGCAGGATCTTTCGATATGTCCACTAGAATAACAAGTCAGAAGGACTACTTATCTTCCAACCTCACAGTCCAAACCGATTTTGGGTGAAGATGTTCACATATAGGCCATAACAATTTTGGGTTAATTTCCACCTCGATAACTTCCTAGTGTCATCAAGCCTAGGGTTTAGGTTCTTCCTTTCCCAAATAGCTTATTCGTTGAGCAACCCTACAAAATAGTTAATAGATCATACCCCCACTCGCTAATCCCCCATAGAGGGATTAGTTCATCATGGTTTTCATAAACAATATACAGTCGATATAAAGCGTAAGCATGATAATTGAATCAAAAGTATAAAGTTTAAGAAAAAAAAACCTGATTTGTATTATTAAAAAGAATGAATCCACAAAGTTTAATCGCATCCACAAACTAGACCTCTCAAAATAAAACAAAGAACACACTAAAATAAATCTAAAACCTAAGAAAAGAGAAATACTAAACTAAAATTTATAAGCTAAGTAATTAGTGACCATAACATGTGTCGAATGAGCCTATTTATAGATTTGATGTGGCCATCATCCTTAACCCTAAGTTAGCTGACATTCCTGAGTTTTAAGTTGGATTGTGCAGACCAAAATGCCTCCTAGCTCGTATTAATTCTCGTCCAGAGTCTATGTCGCAACACATCAGGACCTGTGTCACGACATAAAAGTCAGTATACTCTTCTTTAAGATGTCTTCAAAAGTATGTTGTGACACCCTTAGGCTGTGTCGCGACATTAAAAGCATATTTGGAATTCCTCCATTCTACTTGCTATGTTGTGACATCGAATCCTCCCTGTGATGACATAATGATCAATATCAGTTTAGTACGCCTTCTAATGATCTCATGTACACTCACAAAATTCATTATCTCACCCTTAGGCCTCATTCGGCCCTAAGGTTAATAAAAGACTCAATTTGCACATTTTATTCAATTTAATTAAACTTTACTAAAACATAATTAAAACCTAATGATAATACTTATTTTCAATCTCCTAAAGTAAAAAAAATTAGCTTAATCTGCTACACCGAATTACGACAGATCACCCAACAAAAGTTAGATATTTTTAACTTTATATATATTATTTTATAATTTCTTTTCCCAGTTTTTCTTCCTTATATCTTTCTCTAACTTCTCTCTAATATTGTAAGAAAATCCACCAACTACCATGCAAATCGCAGTTCATCGTCACTAACTAGCTAATACAATTTTTAATAAATATAATGTTTTTGACTCAAGGAATTGCTAGTTCTCGACTCAGTTTTACTTATCTGTCTTATTCTTTTGTGGTACAAGTATAGCTTATGTGCATGGTAACAAAGCAAAGAAACCCATAATCTTTCATTAAAACATTTTAGCTCAAAAAGTGCTCATCGACCTACAGTTCAATTTTTTGCTTTCCAATTCAAGCTTGCACAACCTCTTCACTGATGGCATTGTCTTTGCAACATTCAAGTGCAGTGTTGCTATGGATTAGCTTGCTCCTAAATACACTAGTACAAGTCGTTTTACTGATGTTTTTACATTGAGAGTTGTTTACCAAGTCTTTTTTGAGAATAAAAATGTTACAAGTTTGATACAACTTCGAGCTAAACCTTGTATACTCTAAGGTTTGATTAACTCAAACCTCCATGGTAGGTACTTGGAATATGTAGCAACTAAACTTGCAACAATTTCTTTGCATTGTACTCATAACTATCTTACAGAAAGATTGCCATACGCCCTAACTAGCGTGGACATGTGGCATCATGAGAATATACTTGAGAGACATCCGTAAGTGGCCCTCTACATTGCACCACTCGGCTAGTTACCAACTCATGCACCTTATCCTCTAAATCACTCATTGTTAGTGAAAACACACTCACCTCTAGGAGGAGACCATGAAATGACCATTGAGGCATAACAACCATGTACTACCTTAGCAAAGGGAATGTCAGGGTAGTAACATACATGAGGACAACTGACCTACCACTTGAACAACTACACGAGCTGGCCACCACTAGTACTTATAGTGACATGGTACTACCAAACATAGGACCTCCCCCCTATAAATACCCTCCAACACGATAAAGAAAGGATCATTTTGGACCTTTTCAGTAACCCTAAGCATTTACACATAGCACTTGCCTTCCCTTGCCCTCAAATATTTCTCATTCCCTTCCTACTCCTATCATTTTCCAGTTGTTTGTTTATTTAGGTGAACCGACCTTTTTTCAATCATCACCTTATCCTCACTTGCTGATACCCTATATCAACAAAGATCATTAATGGAAACAATGGTTCAAGAATTAGGTAACAGTAGTAGCTATCACTAATTACTTTAGTCTTTATCTATAATGGTCATGATAAGCTAGAGATGATGTGTCACAAACAACTCACTGATGATGAAAGAAACATTTGCTTATTTTGTTACCCTTACTAAGGGGATTTTCATGTGAAATCAACCTTAAGTTTTCAAAATCTTATGCTTTCATTAGCAGAACTATTATAATTTGTTAATGCTAAATTCGTATTCATCTCTAAGAGTTTTCCAAGCTCTTTGTCTTTAATCATCGTAATTATTTTCAAATAATATAAGATGTGCCTTATTGATTATAACTTTTTCTTCAATTTAATTTAATTATATAATTAATTATTTTTATTTTATTTTAATTTATTTTAGTTCAATTTATTTTTTTATTTTAGTATAAGAAGTACCACATGTTGCAATGTAATTGGATAATAGAGTTTTTTAATTAAAAAATGGTTGAACCATTTTCTATAATGTAATTATAGTTTAGATACCACTTTCGACCTAAAAAACTTTAACTACCTATATATGAAAAACACTATAATTTAGAGGCAAAATTTTCTCTTAAGTCTATTTGAAGATATTATTTTACTTTTATATACAAAAAAGAAGCCAAGGTAGAGCATGCTAACAATGATATGAGTCAAGGTAGAGCATGCTAACAATAGAACGATCGTGGATTTAGTAATACATGTCATGCCCATCTCCATTGTCAACCTTACTTTAGTTCTGTTCTAGTTTTTTTTCCTTTTTATTTAAAAATGTTAATAATTATATTCATTTAAAATAATAAATAAAATTATTGTTTTATAATTGATATATATTGAAAGAACAATGATTTTTGTTGGTAGATATTAGTCTAAATATACGTCAAGTTGTAACTATTTCAAGGGACTATTGTAAGAAAATGGAGATGGACACAAAAAAATTGTTCAAAAATTTAGAATCCTCTTACGTTTGCAGGATCTTGCCCAAAGAGTACTTTACTATGAATCAACATGTACAAGATCTTATTAAAGTTTAATTCATTCACCAAGTTGCAACTTCACTTTTATACATTCAACTAAGATCATTCTGCCACTAATGCTTCCTTCATTGAAAACTTAGTTACACACAAATAGAATAGTTAGAATATATATATATATATTACAAGATCACTCCCTAATATTTCTCACAATAAATAGTTTGAGTTCTCTCTAAATCTAGACCCACACAAAAATTACAAGTTTTCAATATATAAAGTTGGAGCCCAACTTCACTACGTAATCTCGAATCTTTTTTTTCTTTTTATTTGCCTAATCTTCACTAAATGAATTACCTTTAATATAATGATATAAAAGTTTGGGATAAATTTTCACAAAATTAATCTACATCTTTTTGTAATTGCATATCTCAATATACAAGCTAAGTAAATCACATTAAGATTGCTTGATCCAATCTCTTTCATCCAATTATAATCTCGTGATTTGTTGTTCAGAATTCTAAAAAAATAGAAATAAATAATTAAGATTCATTAACCAAACATACCAACTAATAAGAAAAATTTTCATACTGCAACTATATATTAAGTTGCAACTAGTAGATAAAACTTCCACTTAACATATATCACTTGCAATTTTCAAAATATTTCTTTAGTTTTACCTTCGGTAAATTCTTAACAAAAAATACTTTTAAATTATTTTAACTTAAATTTCTTATTCATTTAATATAATGAAATTTTATATAATCTTATATTAATAAATTAAAATGTTTAAATAGGTATATTAAATAATGTTTCAATATTCTAATAAACTTTAATTATTTATTAAAATTTCAAATAAATTAAAAATTCAACTATATAAAATTTAAATTTAATGCCTTTAACGAGCATTTTATATTTGTACTACAATTCATCTCATTAATATTAGCGTTTGAATTTCATCACATATATTATTATTAATTTAGTTACGCCACTACACTTTTCCATCCATTATTATCACATCTCATGAATTTACTATAAAGCAATCCAACTACAAACCTGGTTACGTTTGTAATGCCCCAAATAATTTATTTCCATTTTTGTAAAATCTAACATAATTGTGTATCTATTTCAGTGGTTAAGTGTTTTAGGTGTGTGTGAGAAGTCTTGGGTTTAAGCCTTACCCCTAATAAATTTTGTTATTTTTGGATCTAAGCCTTATCTTTGTTCTGTGTGCTTATTTTTAATTGTCTGTAATTTCATATCAGAATAAGCTTGCTGGTTCAAGTGGTAAGGGAATTGGTGTGTTGAGGGACTTGTGTTTGAATCCCTGCACAAGCTAGGAGTTATTTTAAGGTAAGGGATTCAGTTATTTATTGGATTGAGGGGAGACTTGGTTTCGATTTTAGTTTCGATTTAAGCGACTAATCCTGTATTTTGTTGGTCAATTTTAGGTGCTGAGTGGCTCAGGAGTGTTTTCGCACCGAAATCGTAACATGTGTATACCCAAAATATAGAAAAACGAACGTCGGCAAAAGCCAAAAAACAATGTTGTCGACGCCACACAGGCGTGTGGTCACCCGTGTGGTAGGCCGTGTGCTAGAACACGACTGTGTGATCGATGAAGGCATGGCCGTGTGCAAAACAAGGCTGTGTGGTGGCTTGAGTGTGGGCGTGTGGGCCCACATGGGCATGTGGATTTTGGGCCAGGTTGTGTGGGCCACAGGGCAAAGGCCAATCTAGGCGTGTGGGCCCATAATTCTAAAATATTCCCTAGGGTCGCGAGGGTAGTTCCGTTTGATTGTAGACCTATCGTAGGGTCGGTAAAAGCTATTTAAACCCCTATCTGTATGCTATGAAATTATGTTAGACTGATCTGATTAGGATACTAATGTATGTCTGATTATACTGATCTATGTGTATTTGTTATTTGTATAAAGCATGTTGAGCGTGTTTAGTCTAATAAATCTGTATCTGATATCTACATCTATTTTGGGATGGGTTTTATATATATGTGGAGGAAGTGTTTTGTGTGGCGATCATCGCCTATATCTTGGCAGCTTGGCTGCACTTTATCTTATACATGTCATAACGACACAAAGTGGTGTATAGGGATGGGTGGGCATTTTTAACCCCACATGGTATGATGGGATAGTCGGAGTTGGTGTGTAGAGGATGGGGGTAGGACTTTGTTTATTTGAATCTGTTATCTAATCTGTACATCTGTTTCTATAACTGTATTTGAGAAGGGCACAAGCCCAATTCTATATCTGATTGTCTGAAATGTTTCTATATGTTTGCTTGTCTAATTCTGTTGGGTTACACACCGAGTTTACGTAAACTCACATCTGTTTGTCTGTTCTGTCAGATAATCCACAAACTTAGACGGACCGATGCGGCGGAGACACAAAGGTGACCACTATATCGCAAAACAATTAAACTTAGTACTTTTGGTTTATTTTAAATTTTGGACTTATTTGAGAGTTGTAATTTTTGGGGACTCTATGGGTTGTTTGGTTTTTAACTGTTTATTGTTTGTCAACTTGTTTGCTCTGATAAAATTGTTTTATTAAAACGACAGTTTTTGTGCAAACAACGGTTTTCCTAAAGACACGACTACATTTTCAAACTTTAACGATTAATGCTTCCGCTGTAATAAGATTGGTAAAAAAATTGACTAAATTGCAGTTTTAGTAAAATTTAACTAATAATGATTTACTAAGTCAACACGGTTTTCAAAACTCATTCCTTATGATGTCACCAGATTCAGCCATAACGTCTAGGCTGGGTTTGGAGTGTTACAACGTTCATTTTATCTATAACATGTAAAGCATAAGTTTATAAAGTACGAGTTTAGAAAACTTTTAAATTGACCAATATAATCATTGTTGCTCATTAGATCATTGAATTTTTCATTTTAAATATTTTTATTATTTATGAGATTTATCACATTTATATCTAAGAGTTCTAATGTTACTAAAATAATTAGTTAAAAATTACTTGATAAGAAATTTTACAATAGTTATAAATAATAATTTTGATTCTATTAAAAGAGTTTTATTAAATAAATTTATATAATAAAAATAAAGAATAAAATTTTATATTGAATTATTTTATATTTAAATTATTATGTTTCCATTAAAAGAATAAAAAATATTTTAAATATTAATTTTTAATTTATTTATATAATAACTAACTTTATATCTCATATATAAAAATTTATAAATAATAAATTTTTATAATATAATATATTTCATTTATTTTAAGTATATATTATGTAAAAATTATTAATAAATTCATTTACTGTTAAAAATAAAAATTGAATAGAAAATAGTTTAATTTACAATATATCAATTTTTTTAATAATTTTTACTAACACTTCAATAACAATTAGAAATATTTATTAGCATTATATTCAAATTATCAAAATAATTAATATATGTTAATTAATTATTATTTCGAGTAATTTACCTTACATTTATTACAAGAAGCACAACTATTTTGTATATTGAATATGTTAAAAATATTTTAATTATAATTTGAAAATTATTATTATAATATTTAAATTGTTACATAATTTAATAATTTTTAATTATATTCAACTATTAGATCAAAGAATTTATCCAATTACAGTAATTAAAAATACAATATTCAAAATAATTAAACGTGCAAAACCACATGTAATGTATGTGAATTAAAAACTAGTACATATAAAAAGGTGTAATAAATTTATGCTAAAATTTAAATATAATTTGTTTTAACATGTTAAATGTTATTTAAAAGTTATCACAAAAATATAAACTAATGTTACGTTTGGTAAAAATATTACTTTTTATACATGTTTCTTATATAAGTTAATAATAAATTAATTTAATTGGTAATATTTAATTTATTTAATTACTCTTATAACTTATTTTTTTAAAAAAATAAAAAAAATTCAGAGATCTTAATTTTTATAAAAAAATTTCTATTAATATTTTCGAATTTCAACTTTAAATTTATATTAATTATATTTATTTTATTTTTATCTAATTATTTAATATATATATAATAAATAAATTGTTTTCTTATGTTATTACATCGGTAATCAAACCACAGAAATGACGATTTCATTGGTTATATTTGTCTTTCATAGTAGTTAGAAAATGATTAGTCAAAATTATCATAATTGCAAATACAACTGGCACTGGGGTGTTGTTTTTGGTGAAAGCTACATAGTTTTGTTCTTCTTTTAAGACCTAGCTTAGCTATTGTTAATTGATGATGGCATCAGCAATTTCCTAGACAAATTTAAAAGAAAACAAATTCCTACACAAAGTAATTTATGTACTTAATTTAGTCTTAATCCTAATCTGCTTCTTGGAACATTCGCAATCAATGTTGTCTTTATTCAAAGTTTCCAAGCTAAGATGCTTGTGATCATAAAAACATGGCATAATGATTTTTTTTATATTTAATTTTCATTTTTTATTTTTAAATTTTTATTTTTATTAAATTATTTCTAAATAAATGGAAAAGTTAATATCTTTTAACTTTGTTGACATAACATATTACACGTGAATTGTCACATAAATGACATGTCATCATTTAATTAAATTTCAAAATATTTCAAAATATTTTTTATAAATATTCATATTTTAAAAATAAATTTAATAATTTTTAATTTTAAAAATTATTTTTTTATAATTTCTTTTAAATTTTTAAAATTTAAAAATTAATTAAACATTAATGTATCATGCACGTGACAATTCACTAACTTTTTTTATCTATTTTAAACTGATTTAATAAAAAATATAAATTTAAAAATGAAAAAACACATAAATTTAAATGAAAGAAATAAATCTTTTACAAAGTTAAAGTGATGCTTAAAAACTCTTGAATTTAACCGCCAACCCTATTATTATAGCATTTGAAAACATGATCAACGACAAAGGTAGTTTTCACTGACACATGTTTGAACTCTATTTTCATAGAAAAGAACCCTTAAAATGTTATTGCCAGCAGTTTGCTGTTAAGCCTTTGCGGACTCAGAAAATTACATTAGGATAAAAAATAAAAAAATATTTTTTTATAAATCAAAATAAGAATTTATATATATATTATTTTATAATTTTATAATTTTTTTTAAAAAGTGATACAATAAATTAACTATTTTGAATAGCAGATGGATTTTGGCTTCTGTATGGATCCACATGATATATTGTGATAAAAATGAAGAAAGAGAGTAGTGATATATGTGCCTTGTTATTCAAGCAAGCTAGGTGACTAGGACGACAGATTCGTACTAAAACTTATAATTGGAATTTGGTAATGGATCAAATTGTCTTTTAATTTGCTTTTTGGTCTTCAAATCTGCCTACTTTCAATAGGTTACAGCCCTTCAACCTATGAAAGTATGCCTTCTCTCTCCATATTCTTGCTAGTGGAAACTAAAAATTATACATTGAATTCAATTAATAAAAAACTTAATATATTAAACTAGAATAGAGTACATTGAATTTTATTTTAAATATTTAATATTTAATTTTATAATTTATAATATAACTTCCTTAATTTAGTCTAGACGTTAACCCGAATTTAAAAAATTATATCGATCACCGAAATAATCTAATATCAATCAGGGTTTATAAAACAATCATTTTAAATTTTTGTTTATTTTTATAGAAAACTTTAGTCTATTTAAAGAAAAAGTTTACTAGTTTATCAAAATCTGATTTAACTTAACTTCCCTACATAATGGAGACTACTTTTTGAAAACTTAATTAATTTTTGATTTATTTAATACTTTATAAATTTATGATCTAGCAGCAGATAAATTAATACCTAACTTAGTTTTAATAGAAGCTATATGTAACACCTGAAACTCAGCCTAGAAGTTTACACCGAATCCTGGATGTCACATTGATCACTGAAGTGATCGTAAGTAAATTTTTACAAAAAATTGATATGTCGAATCGTAATATTTAATCGTTTAAAAATCAATCAGTAAAATTACAATTAAGGTAGTATATATAAGCGGAATAAAAACGATTAAAACTTAACTCGAAATTTGTACCACAGTTCTAATGAAATCTTACAGTCCAAAACCAAATAACAAATAGAAATAAACTGATAAGTTATTCTTCTCTAAGACTATCCGAGACCTCCGCATACCAAGTCTAGCGTTAGAATTCGAGAGTGTACTTAAAAAGGAAACACTAGGAGGGGGTGAGCTACTCAAGCTCAGTGTGAATTCGAAACAAGACAAGAGACAGAATTACAGATTTTAAATCAGCAGTGCAACATAATTTCAAATACTCACAGAGTCAGAAAGCATACCTGGAACTAGTGACCCAGTAGAGTTTAACAATCAGAGCACATCAGGTTCACACAAAAGTTTCAGTACAAATGCTACTCATACAAACAGGTTATAGATAACTAATTTTACAGTCAGAACTCATAGATAGATGTGGATGAAATACAGTCAAATAAAAACCACCCATCCAGCCAACACACCTCTCCGTCCCCCGATCACACCCCAAAAGAGCTGTTAAAGCTCATCCAACCAAATACACCAATTAGGACCTCGAAAGGTCCATCCATCCCTACACACCACATATGTGGACTAAGCCATTCAAATAATAATACGCAGTAGGGGCTAGTGTATATATTGTACTGTGTAATGCGATAGTCCACTGTACAGGCTAGTTGCAGTCTTAACTGCTAGAACAAATAACAGTACGCAGCAAACCTGACGCACCTGCAGCACCGTGCGATAAATCGCTGTATGAATAAATTGCAGTCAAACTGCCAGACCAGATCAGAATCAGACTCCCTTTCTCTTCATAAACCCACCCAAAATCCTTAACTTTATGCAAATGTATGTATGCACACAATTTCAGAGAACAGAGACATTTACACTGTCAATTAGATAGAACAGATATGCCACACACTCCACAGACCAGATTCATAATCACACGTCACACAATCATCACAGATATTGAGTCTAGAACATATTCACTAAAACTTAGCTAAGGGTCGGAGCACACGCAAACACATACTCGGATTAGAAATGCACACAGAACCAATATAAGTGTCTTAAAACCACACGCCCATGTGCTTTGGCCGTGTGGTAATTCCTAGGCCGTGTGGGAGATCAAAAGCCCCTGTGAGGAGGGGCACACGACCGTATGACTGAGGCACACGCCCATATGAAGAGAGGCACACGGCCGTGTGAAGAGAGGCACACAGCCGTGTGACTAAGGCACACACTCATGTAGACCAGGGACATGGCCGTGGGACAGATCGTGTAACTCTCTGTCCATTTGTACTAAATTTAAGTATAGGGCTGACACGGTTGTGTAAGGGTCTCACACATCTGTGTACCCACCAGACACGACCATGTATCCAAAACACACACCCGTGTGGCTCCAAATCACTCAAACCCTAATTCCCAAACTCATACGCCCATGTGCCCAAGGGACACGACCGTGTGAAAATTGACAAAATCCCTAAATTGGCTACACAGTCGTGTGGCCAGGCCGTGTGGCACCAAAATTTACCTGAAAACCCTAATCCCTAATTCCACACGGCCGTGTGAACAGACACATGCCCGTGTGGTCACAAAACCACCTCAAAACAACTTCAAAAAATCATACTTTAACCCTCGTAGCATTTTCTCGACCTCGATATCTTGAGATTGTACCATAACTAACAAGTTCTAAGCATATAACAACGACTCCACATCAAAAACAACAGACTTGCGAACACTTACACACCAATTAACGACTCTTCAAAGAGTCGAATTAGAATTTGCAAATAAAATAGAAAGAGTATGAAACCCACACCTGATTTAATGACAGAGGAGCGAAATTCTTCGAAATATGCGCAGCAAAACCATTCCCCAAGAGAAAGAAAGAAAAAATCAAAGAGAAAGCAAAAAGAAAAGAAACAACAAAAAGAACGTCCAGGAGAAAAACAGAAAGAAGATAAAACCACTAAAATAAAATAGCCACAAATAATTAAAATATATATATTAACTTAAAACGAACAAAATACATTGCCCCTCCAAAATGCGCACCCAAAGACTTGAACCCAGAACCTTGACTACACTGACACTCACTCAACCACCAGACCAACGGGCCCATTCTGTCACTTAAACACGCGACTAATCACAATAGCACACCCTTCTCTGTGACCCTAACCATAAAACCCCAAAACTTTTAACCCCAAAAATTTAGGGTGTTACACTGTATTTCATGTAGAAACAATTAAATTCCCTAATTTTAATAACCTAATCATAATTAAAGGTCATGCATGCTAAATAATCCCAAGAAAAACTTAAGTCCCATGCCACAATTTAAACAAAATATTATAGTTTCTAAATAATGAAAAATTTCAAATAATAAATTTAAAATATTTTAATAGACAAAACCGAGCCTAGTCCCTCTGAATGGCGTGTCTGTGTCCTGACTTGGTGGGCTGTAAAGAAGGAAAATAAACGGGAGTGAACTATGAAGCTCAGTGTGAGTTCAATCACAAGAAAGTCAATGCAAACAGTCGATAGGTCATAAAAAAGAATAGTATAATTGCAATCAATTAGCAAATCAAAGAATCAAATTTTCAAATTAACCATTAATAGTATCACAAAATTCACAATAGTAATTTCAGAATATCAATTTTTCAATTTATCTCATTGTCACAATATCTCAAGACTATGTATATGCTTATGAATGCAATGCAATTTTAGTTACCCCACTGCTATACTCCATAGTAGGAGTTTCCTAGAACTCCTCTACCTTTACACCACATTGTGGATAAACCACTCATTTTTGTGGATGAACTATTCGTTGTGAATAAACCACTAGTAATAAAAAGGGTGGATGAACAGTTGGAGCTTTTGATAAAAAAAAATTTTGTAGACAAGCTGTGACTAGGTTGTGGATACACAACATGTTTGCAGATTAAACTGCTAGTACGGTGTGGTTAAACCACTCATTATTGCAGATAAAAGTTGCTAATACAGTGTGAATAAACTACCCAAACAGTGCAGATAAAAACTGCTCAAACGGTGTGGATAAACCACTCAATGGTGCAGATAAACTATACTACTTTCTCTGTTTATATTGTCCCACTCCATGCAATGCAATATGGCATGTTCAAAATAGATCAATACTATAGCATTTAATATACTTTTAACAAAATATTACGGTAGCAATCATTATTCTTGTAACAGTTTGATTCAGTGGCAAATATTATACTTATAACAGATTGATTCAGTAGTAAAATGCATGTTCATCATATGTTCGATTTAACGGTAACATAAGGTAAGCTTGTTTGTACCATGACAAATACGGATACAATAGAAATATACAATTCATAATTCATGTAATTATATATAACATTAATTCAGTCAATCAGGTCATGGATTCTAACATTATTCATATTATCAGGTACTTAATTGAAGAATGAAACACTAAAAACGGTTCAGAAACAATTCAGGGACTAAACTAAAAAAATCATAAAAGTTTAGGTAAAAGAAAAATAGGGACAAATAGTTGTGTGAAATGCCTTAAGCCATGTGGAAGGGTTACACGGTTGTATGGCCAGGCCGTGTAACAGACTGAGGTTATGTGAAACATGAAAAATTAAGCTACAGGGGAGACACGACTCATATGGTCCACACGGGTGGCCTACACGCCCATGTGGCCCTATTTTAAAACACGATTTGCCCCAATTCGCTTTTAAAAGAACACACACCCTTCACCAGGAGTCCAATTGACGTTTCTTATGCCCAGTTCTGGTCCGACACACCTAAATTAGGTCCTTCAAATGACATTTACACAAGAATCAATGGTTGATTTCAAGATTTGACAAGATTTGTCAAGGACCGTGAACAATTGGCTAGTTAATTTGAAATGTTAATATCATATAGAAATTTTACAAAATTTGGGGTCTAAATTTTAAAATGAGATGCACTTACCGAACTTGATGGAATTATGGAGGCTATCAACAATGAATTCAACAATCGGTGAAGAATTGATTTATCGGAGGTTGATTTGATATCGAAAGAAAAAAATATCAACAATTAGGATGAAAATATGGTGTAAAGAAAAGGGAAAGAAAATAAAAATAGAATAAATAGAAAGATTGAGGGGAAATTCTATTAGGATTTGAAAAGGGGCAAATTAAAATTCTAATTAAGAAAAGAAGATAAAAAGATTGTAAAATTCTAATTCTACTGGAATGGGATTTCGAGGAAGGGTAAGATATGAATTCTAGTTAGAAAGGAATTAGGTCAATTCCTAAGGGTGAACTAGGGAGGAGGAGGCGGCTCGAACCTTGGTCACTTAAGGGGGCTAACGCTTTAACCATTGGGATTTTGTCCATTTCTTGTTTATTTTTTACGCTTAATCATATTGATATGTTTTTGAGACGTATATGGTGAAATTATGAAATAAAAAGGAAAAAAGGGAGCTCAAACTTGGATAAGCAAGGGGATAGTGGCATGTTAACCATTGGACTACTACCCATTCTTGTTAAGTTTCTACTCCAAATAATATTTATTTTAGTGTGTTTTTTATCTTAGGTTACTGAAAATTAGAAGGAAAAGAAATAGGAGAAGGATGACTTGAACCTTGGCTTTTGAAGAGGAGGCACCAATGTCTAACCACTCAATCTATGTCTTATTTCTTACTTATTTTAGTCACTCAATTGTATATATTTATTTCGAGCTCAACTTACATATTCTTTATTAGCTCACATATTTACTTAATTTTTTTTTCTTATTAACTTATTTTATTGTTTTTAACACATTCCTATTTTAGTTTATATACAATAATTAATACTCATAGTCAAGTCTCATTATTAATATTTTAATTCATTTTACCCTTTTCCAATTAAGTATTAACTCAATTAAAACACACTATTTTCAAATTAAACCTTATAATCAAGTTTTGTTTTAGATTAATTAATATAATAATACCTAATTATATTATTTTAATACTTTAATTAATTATTTATGACCCTAATTTCAGTATCTGACTCAAACCTTTGGTTTATATAAAATGCAAAAAGATAACATTATAAATCAAGGCGTGACAACTTTCGATTTTTGCCTATTAATTATAAACTTATTTACTCACGAAGTCATTTCATTATAGTATCGTGATCTCTCCCTAATTATATTATAGTATCGTGACTGAGCTCTCCCTAATTACATACCATTATGAAAGCTACTCAATTAGTGATCGTCTAATGACCTTTTCATAAGTGTGTTACCCTCATAGGGTATTCTTAATCTTTTTGGAATAAATTTGTTCTCCTAATGTGATCTTATTTTATCTCATGATAACCATTACATTGTCCTTCATGGAAAGTCAGTTACTATCAAATAACAATCAAATCATTTATCAAAAACACAAACGACCCATGGCCATGTTTACTTTTTATCTATCATGTAATACCGATGAGAGGATATCATTTACCCATTAGTTGGGCTATGAATTCCACTATTGTGAATGATGCTACATATTACAGAAGTCATATACACAAAACACCAATTTTTAGTTCCTTATTTATTTGAACTTAGGCTTTTATTTGCACCAAAGTATACGAGTCATGCATACATAGTCCATTATCCACTCAGGATTAAGGTATGTCACACTATGAACATGACAAGTGAATGAATCCATAAACGGATCTAGGATCTATTGTAACACCCCTAACCCGTAACTGACATCGGATTAGGGTTACGAGGCATTACCAGATAGACAGAACATTTTGGACCAATTCAGAATCACAGATATTATATAACATCATTTAATAAGCAATTGTCTCTAAATATAGTCTATGAGACCTAAAACATACCTTTAAGGAAAGGTCAGAACTAAACCGAACCTATTCAGAATTTTCAGAACTTAACCAATTCTTTCAAATTGTTAAAGTTACATGCCCGTACGATTAGGCCGTGTGTCACACACGGGCACTAAACACACCCATGTGAACTAGCCGTGCCAAAAATAGGTCCTATACTGACTTTTTCACATGGCCAATAGGCACGCCCGTGTACTATGACCATGTGATACTTAGTTAGCTACTGACTTTAACCCATGGCCATTCGACATGCCCTTGTGTCAAGGTCGTGTAATGTTTTAGAGAATACTGCTTTTCTTACACGGCCACAAGGCACGCCCGTGTCCCCTGACCATGTGGCACAATGCAGGCTTGGTTTAAGCCAACTTGCCACCCATTATGGGTCAACCTATAACAAGGAAACAAACATACATGTACAACCCAATCAACTATTCTTTATGCTAAAACATACATCATTCATGCCATAGTTGCAAATTAACATCACATATCATAAGCCTTTTCTCAACCATAAGTTCAAACACAAATTAGCCAAATCACATGGCTAAATATATATACATCACAAAACATACTTCACAACTACTAGCCTATACATGCCATACTTCAAATATTTACATTTTCAAAAGTACCAAATGAGATCGATAGTGTGGTGATGATCCTCAACTATCCCCGAGCCTTCAGTAGCTACGATAACTGTAAAACAGACAGTAAACACACAGAGTAGGCTACAAAGAGCTTAGTAAGCCAAATAAAATTAGTCTAATTACTAAAGCATATATGTACCATTCAACTATATAGATTCATAACCATTTCATAAAATAATTCATACTTAACCATACACCATTGTTTGCATATATGTCATACTTCATTTCCAATTCCATATATATTTCACAAAGGCAGAGTTTTTCATATTCAGAAATTTTGTACGATACAAATGTACCTACATAGGTTATACATTTCATATACTCATATTTCGTATGCTAACATCAGACGGTTTAGAAATGATACAGATGTTCATAACCAAGTACAATGGTATTACATGTAATTCAATATCGATGCCTCTGTCCCAGACAGGGTCTTACACGAAATCAGATACGATGCCAATGTCTCAGACATGGTCATATACGTAAATCTCAATCGAGGCCTATGTTCTAGACACAATCTTACACGATGTCTCAAACAGATGTCAATTTTTCTTAGAAACATACAGAGCTTTTCGGATACTATCATATTATCAGAATTTATTCAAAATCCATTTATCAGGCTCTCAAGGCCATCCAATATAGATTACAGTTTATATGTACAAAATTCATTTCAATTAACATGTAATTGTAATTTGACTTGCCTCGGACGGTTTCGGATAAAACAAGTCGTCTATTCAACTATTTTGGACTTCCCCCGATCTAAGTCCGATTTTCTTTGTTCTTGATCTAATACAATAAAAATTCAACCATTCAATCATTCATTTCATTCAATTTAATCCATATACACATATTTAGGGCATTTACAAACTAGCCCTCACATTTTCACATTTCGACACTTTAGTCCCTATTTCACAAAATCACAAAATACACATAATTTGCATATACACAAACTTAGCCAAATTCTCCTAGTACTCATACTAGTTCACAAATTTCATTTATTTCACATTTTATTCCCTCAAAATAACATTTTTACAATTTAGCCCAAATTGCTCAATTTCATCAAAAATCTAAAGACAACTTATAATCCATCTACCAAGCCTTCATAATTCATCCAAAAACATCACAAAACTCATGATGTCAACAATGGCATCTCATGAAATCTTTAACAAAAACAGAAATTCAGACATGGGCTTTGAAGAACACGAAACAACGATCATAGAAACGTAGAAATTATCAAAAATGGTCGAAAATTCATACCTTAATCAAGATGAACAAGGGCCGAACCCTAAATAAGCTTATATATTTCATTTCCCTTTGGTTTTTCGGCAAGAACAACCTATTATGGACACATTTCATGTTTATTTTTATTTAATATATCATTTATACACTTTTTACCATTTTAGCCTTGTTAATAAAACATTAATTTCCATCCACTAATGTCCATAATTGTCCATACCATATAACAATGGTCTAATTGCATCTTAAATACCTCATATTTAACAAGACAAATCAACTAGGCACTTAAACAAATAGAAGGCTACTTTTGTATTCACTACGACTAAGTCTTTTTTCATAATTAAGCACAGATACAGACAAATTAAATCACAGAAATTTCACAGATATAAATTCACATATCGCAGACACAAAAAATAATATTAAAATATTTTTTGGACTCAGATTTGTGGTCCCAAAACCACTATTTCGACTAGGGTCAAAACCAGACCGTTACATCTATTCTACTTGGGTCATGTCCGATGTGTTGTTAGTCTAGTCAGTCACATTTATATATCATCTTCTACAAGTCATCTGCTCAGATGCTAAAGACAAAACATATCCCCAATTGGACTTGATAGACAACGTATTAGTCTTTCAACCAGTTTTCTTATTTTTTATTATACTAAGGACATGTTTAGGTTTATCTAATAATACAAGCTATCTTTCTATATTACGATCCATCCATGTAATACTGCTTAGTATTATTTAAACTTTAGATAACCAACGAGCTAATATTTATTTCCATTTTGCTTTGCAGAAAAAAAACATCGACGATAATACAAAAGGTATTAATGTAATTAATGAATATTTTATTAAACCAATTTGTTCGAAAAATACAAGTATACAAAATGAATATACTATACTTATGGTACCAGATCCAACAGTCTCTTACTTGCCCTTGTGAAGTAGATTTGTCATATTTTGCATTCTCATGCTCTCTACATGTTTCTCACAACTCTTAGCTATTAGAGTCTTGGAAAACAAGTCTGCAAGGTTGCCCTCTAATATGACTTTGACTACATCCACTATTTTTTCCACTGCTTCCTCTCTTATGATATGATACTTTCTATCAATGTGCTCCATCCTCTTGTGGTTTCTAGTTTCCTTGATGTTATCTATTGCCGCACTATTATCACAATATAGTGTGATAGCTTTTTCTATAACAAGAACGACTTCAAGATCTGTAAGGATTTTTTAATGCCATATTTCTTCTTTTGTTGCCTCAGAAGCAACCTCATATTCAAACTCCATAGTGGAGTCAGTGGTACAACTCTGATTGACACTTCTCCATACTATGAATTAGCCGTCTAAGACAAAGACACAGCCCAATGTTGATTTCCTCGAATCTTGACACATTTTGAAGTTAGAATTGGTATAGTCAATAGGAGTAAAATCTTTTTCTGGATACACAAGCATACAATCCTTCGTTCTCCGTAAATACTTGACTATATGCTTAACTATTTGCTAGGGTCTTCGACCGGGATTCACCTAATATCAACTCATCAACCCTACTACGAAACATATTTATGGACGTGTGCATAGTATAACATATATGAGACTTCCTACTACTAAGGCGTAAGGAATCTTTCTCATGTATTCTCTTTCTTTCGCTGTCTTAGGACAGTCTTTCTAAGAAAGATGAAAGCATGATATAGAAGGTTGATCCCTTAGAACTCGAATACCTAGAACAAAGTTAGCTTCTCCCAAGTCCTTCATACTAAACTATTGAGTTAACCTTAGTTTAATAGATGATAATGTCCTTACATCATTTCTAATGAGTAGAATGTCATCGACATATAGAATGAGAAAGACCATGTTTCCATCCACAATAAGTTTATTAACATAAGGTTTATCTATATTTTGCTCAAATGCAACAGTTTTGATTGCTTGATCAAATATTTGATTCCATGACTGGGATGCTTGCTTAAGTTAATATATGGATCTAAAGAGTTTGCAAACTTTTTGCTTATCTCATTTAGCTATATATTCAGTAGGTTGCATCATATAGATGCTCTCTTCAAAATAGTTGTTCAAGAATGCTGTCTTGACATTTATTTGTTAGCTCTCATAATCGAGAGCTACCACAATATATAACAATATGCGGATTGACTTGAGCATGGCTACTGAAGAAAATGTTTCTTCATAAACTATACCTTCTTTCTGAGTATAACCCTTTGCTACAAGTTTGGCCTTATAAGTTTCCACTTTTGCATCCGCATTTCTTTTCTTCTTGTAGATTCACTTACACCCTATGGGTTTTATCCCTTTCAGCAAGTTTACAAGTTCCCACATTGAGTTTGTAACAACTTATTTTTCATTGGTGTCAGAAATATGGTTTCGGGACCCCAATTTCGACGAGTGAGTCTATAAATATTATTATTTAATATTTATAAGTCAAATATAGTATTGTATTGAATTTTCATCTAATAGATTTTCTAATTTGACAATTAGTTATAGTACAAGTGGTCTAACCCTAAAGTCGATGGTTTTGGAAATGAGATATCGAGACTTCATTTCCATAAACTGAGCCCGTAAATAGTTTATAAATATCTATGGAGTTTTTATATAGGTGAATTTAATTATGGTCTGAAAATTTTAGTGATTGGATCGTTAATGAGGGAACAATGACTAAATTGTAAAAATTGTAATAGTTAATCACTATTGATTTTTATTAGTTAAAATGCTTAATTAATAAATGGTTGGGGGTTTGAGTGGAAAATTAACCACTTTAAATTAGATAGTTGATGGTTGCATCAATAACATTAATAAATATGTTTATTTTGTATATGTATTAGTTAATAAAATAATAATAAAAGTACAAATAAGTCATCATTTTCCTTCCATTTTTCATTTCCTTACCGTTTCATAAAGAAAAAATAGGCAAGAAGCCATTTTTGAAGAACACTATTTGGCCAAGATTTGAAATTTTGCATGTGAGTGGTTTCTAAGTTCTTTTTAAGTAATTTTTATGTTTTTGAGATCATTGCAGCTTAATCTAGTTATTCCGGGTATTAAATCGTAAAATTGTCAAAGTTTTGAAAAGTTACCATTATTAAATTTGGAGGTTTTTTTATGTTAAATGGTTGAGTTTGAGCTTTGATGGAAAATATGACTATTTTATAAAGTGATTTTTGTTAGTTTTCAGTTTAGTGACCAATATGAAAATATGTTGAAATTGGCATGAAATTCTTATAAATATAGATACTTGAGGGTTTGTATAAAGATAAGACTAAAATCAAATTAAAATTTTGGAGTTTGAATGTGTAAAATATGTTTGTTACGATTTTGGGAACTAAATTGAATAAAAATAAGAACTTTAGGGAATTGTGAAAAATGACTAAAAGATATCATATAAATGAAATGAGATGATTTAAAGTTTTTGGAAATAAATTAATGTATAGATCAAGAACTGATAGATAATCGAGGAAAAGGAAAAATTACAGATTAGTCCTTCACACTCCTACTTTTGTTGTTTGCCCCTAGTAAGTTCATATGGTATAATTCTATATATTTTTGTAATGTAAATGTCGAATTGTGTATTTCATGATACTTGAATGTCTATTAGAATGTTGCAAATTGGTACTAAGGTAAGAAAAAAATTGAATTGAAAAGTGATATACTGTTATATGTACTGAGCCTGAATGAACATGAGTTAGGATACAATTGACATGCCGATAAGGTTCTTTGAGAGTTGTACGAGTTTTATATAAGATGAGATGTTGATGTATGATATACATATTCACTGATTGTATCAGAATCTAGCATTTGTTGTGGATTACCGAGTTATATCCACAGTGATTCAGGAATGTTTTTTGGGAGGATGTGTAGCCTACGGGCATGTTTGAATTACGATTGTTTGAACAATCGAGCATTTGGGTTGATAGCTGTGCATCCGTATTTGTTTATTATAGTTCATCGGGCTAAATTGGCATTGTTATTTAAATTATATGAATGGTGAAAGTATTATAATGAGATGAAGTAAGTAATAATATGTAAAAGTGCATATGTTCAATGGTTTTATGTTATAGCTTCGATTGAGATCGAGTTATATTTGAATGAAATGTTTTATGTGTTACATACGCGATGAACTCACCTCATAATTTGAATTGTGGTAACAGCGAAGATTTGTTTAGTTAAATATGATATGTTGAAATTGTGGGACTTAAGGTAAGTTGAATTGTTTTGAACCTATGAACTTACTAAGCTTATTAGAAGCTTACTCTGTTTCAAATTTTATTTCCTGTAGTTATCATTTTACAGAACTCGAGGATCGGATCATCTCGAAGATCACACTATCTAACCTTCGTCTTGGTAGACTTTTAATCATTTAATTTGGTTATGTGGCAAGTAAATAGGATTTGAATTGTATCCATGTATTTTGGATTGAAAGATATGTGTTTAATGGTATTGTATAAATTATGTATGCTTGTTGGTATGTGGATATGACATCGTATGGCTTGGAAATTGTAATTTTGAATTTAATTGTTAAGTATGTGAAAGGTGATAGGTCATTATGAAGTTTTGGTAGGTTGATGATAATAAGGAATGATTGAAAATGTGAGATTTTTTTTGGTGGTTATGGGATAACATTTTGATGATTGGATTGGATAATAAGTATGATGTGTGTGTTTATGCTTGTTGTTAAATGATAGGTTATTAGATTGACATTATGCAATTCATAGCCCGAGGTATGGGTAAATGATATCCTTTAATTGACATTACATGGTTAATGAAAAGTAAACGTGGCCATGGGTCGTTCATCTCTATGATGAATGACTTGATTAGTATTTGATAGTAATTTACTTTTCATGAAGGGAGATATAATGGTTACCATGAGATAAAATATGATCATATTAGTAGAGCTCAATCACGATACTATAGTGGAAGGACTTCGGGACTAAATGAGTTTATAATTAATAGGTAGAAAAAATGAAACTTTATTATAAATCATTTTATCCTTAATCGCTTATATCCAGTTAGTCCCCCATTAGCTTGTTGAAATGAGAAATAAATTGCATGTTGATTCAAATGATCAAAATGGATAGAAATGCTAAAAATGGAGAAATTGGAAACATTTGGAAATAAATGTGATTTTCACTAAAATGAAAATGACCTGGAAACTAATTTATGGTTTTTGAATTAAATGAAGTTCGAAAATGGAAATAATCATTCGTTCACAATGAATTTATTGAATGTAGAAATATTAAATATATTTTCTAATAGATTCTTTTACGGTAAATTTGTCATGATTTTAATGGAAATAGAATTGGGTTGAGAAAATTTTTTCATTGGGAAATTAATTAATTTAAATTAATTTAAAGATTTTTATTTTGGGAAATAGAAAAATAAATATCGGGTTGGATAGAATTATAAAATACTGAGTTAAAATTCTAGGAAGTACTTGTAATTGGAGTAGATATGGGAGATGCCAAAAGTCCTTTTGTCTAAATAGAGGGACGACAAACCCTAGTTTATTTAATCGGGGTTGTCACCCCATATACTTCTAGTTAGACTAAGAGTTCATTTTGCTAATTTGAAATAGAGTTCTACAATTTAAAAAGGAGTCCACTTCTCCCCATAAATAGATGGCATTAGTAGTGCTAAAAAAAACTTTTGAGATATGATTATTTTGGTCGAAAATAGTGAGAGTTTTATTAGGTAAATATAATTTATATTTCCTAGAATAATAATTCTACCGATTTCTATAGAGAGAGATTTTACTTTCACACTGAAAGTATAACAAAATTATTTATGGTTTTATGTTTGATTCGAATCATTCGAGCCCACACTTGAAGCAGTTCGTGTTACGAGAATAGTTGAGAAAGTCATTTGGTTGAAAGCCAGGGACGATGAGGATCCATCTAGTTGAAAACACATGTGCTATTTTGGTAAAGGGTTTATTGCTATAAATATCACAAGCCAGCTCGGTTTTCAAATTTTTCATTTTTCATTGTACAAGAAAACTATTTTCGAACCAAATTTTTTCCAACACTTATAGCACTCAATTAGAAAACATGCAAGGTTTTTATTTTCGATTTCAATTATGAATTAATTAAATGTCATGACAAGTACATGTGACATTCTTTTCCTAAACTATATGCCAGGCTTATTATACATAAGCATGAACATACTTTTCAGTCAATTTAAATATCATCTTGCTATCATAAAAAAACATAAAATTAAATGACTCTAGCCTACTAAAGTTTTCATAATTTTATCCTAAAAAATAGATTAAAAATTACAATTATTACCTAAAGCATTCTTTGGGCCTTTTGAGTGAAAATCAATTATCCTCGTTTTTTATTTCCTAAAACCCCAAAACTTTGAAAGAATGTCGAAAAAATCTACCATCGAAGCATCGTCACCACCTTGGGTTACCATTGTTGTTACTGACATCACTGTCATCGGTACCATCACCGTTAGGCCACCGTCGCCCACCACCACCGATCGATCATCCAACTACCCCTAGTCACTTGTTGACCAAAGCCGACAAGATCACTATCGGCCACCACTGACTTTTTCTAGTCAACCCACTGTTTGTTGGTTGGGTTGAGTTTGTGTCGTCTTGATCAATTTTGGATACATCTCAGTTCTTTGGGATTCGTTGAAAACTTTGATTACAAAAAACTTAAGTCCATTTTCGGCTCCTATGAATTATTCTAAAAATTAAAATTAAAACCCGTCTGGAGATGATAGTCCATGATCTAATTACATATCACAAAAAGCATTAAAACTTACAAAAAGAATACACCCATTCTAATTTCTAGGAATCACAACTTTGACAAATTTACTTTATCATATAAATAATAAATTAATCAAATATATTCATTCACATACATATTGTGCATATAATTACAAGAATGCCACAGGTCATAAAATCAGCTCAAATCACACTTTTTATTAAATTGAAACTAAAGTAAAAAAACTAAATAGGACATACTAAGATTGCTCGTATTCGAGCTCCTTAAGTATGAAAACTAGTTTAATCTGTTATAACAAATTGTGATAGATCAAAATCCCCCACACTTAATTCATTGTTTGTCCTTAAGCAAAGAAGCATAAAAACAAAACATGAAAGACGACTCTTGAGCAACTAGTATACAAGGACAAGTTTTGGAACACACTGCTAGGAGAAATCATATCTACACATTATTTTGGCATGATACATAAGCGACTTACCATTTTCAATTTCAAAAACCTATTAAAAAATATACAAATAGTAAGATCTTCAAATATATAGTAACACCTATTACAAACTATATCACATTTTATTCTATAGGTACTCCTGCTTCTTTGTATTATGTCATTATTAAATGTAGAAAAAATGTCCCTTTTGATTGATCTCGTACACATTCAAGCATACTCTGATAAATCCATGTACCAATGCATATTTTTTTTATGTAAGATTGCGTATACCATCCTGTAAAGGATTGATATTGGAGATATCTGATGTAGGCAAAATTCTTGAGCAAATAAACTTCATTAGATTTTTGACATCGGAGTCATAAGTGTTTGATTGAATGTTACTAGGAGATTAATGTCTCGTTGGTATGTCCATTCTTCTTTTCCGTCAATTAAGGACATTATTACTTCCTCCATGTCTATGGATTTGAATTGATTGGATCTGTTTTGAACATGAAATCACGGTAACAGTATGAAGCATCATAAAATTAAAAAATACGTCCTTTAGTTACTAAAACATCTACCCCTTTGACTGTAACTTGTGATTGCATCTCATAATATGGTCTCGTTACTTTCTTTCCTTTAATGCTAGATAAAATTCTTGCACAATAGGTATGATTTTCGATTCTTCTGGTGTTAAGCAGAAGGTAGTCCATTCACGTTCAATTGCAATCTCCCATATTCCTTTGCAATTTCTCATAGAAGGGTCAAAACCCTATTCTTGGATTAATGTTTTGGGTTGCAAATGTTGTAGGTATTTGTCTACGTCCTTTAGCTGGAATTCAACAGATGTATTCATAATTTCAAAAAAATTTGTAATAGGATCAACCTTAATTTGACATAAATCCTTCTTTTACTATTGGTGAATTGCTTGTAATGCTGCTTTTGAAGATTTGTGACAAATTTTAGGTTTAATATCTACAAATTCCTAATTCTACTACAAATACATCCTAAGTTAGAAGATTCAGAATAGTAGGTTACGTAGGGGTGTCGTGACATCCCCATTTGTTGTCGCAACATCGAGAGCAGACTACCTATGTCAGATTTGGTTCAATGTTGCGACATATAAAGTTGGTGTCATGACATGTTGGGAAGTTTCTGACCTGATTTATTTTTGCACCTATGCCTTTTTTCCTTAATTCAATTCTTTCCCCATTGGTTGTGAAGTTTTCGAAATCTTCATCTGTTTCTCAATTTTCTTCCATAGTTTTTTCTCCCTTTTTGTTAATTCCATTTGAATTTACATTGCAAAACTTGTGTTTCGATGACTTCTTTAGTTGTTCCTCCGAAATAATGTTTTACTCTTTGACCACTGACAAGAAACAGTTGTCCCCTATTCCTAATAAGTTCTATTGCGTCATGATGTGTCACTTGATTTATAATGTACGATCCTGTCCATCTTGATTTAAGTTTTCTGGGAAATAATTTTAATCTTGAATTGAACAAGAGTACCTGTTTTCTTGATAAGAAATCCCATCTTTATTCTAGCAGCATGCCGAAGTTTACTAATTTCTTTATATAGTTTTGCATTTTCATAGACCATAAATCTAAATTTTTCTAATTCTTGCAACTGTAAAAATCTCTCTTTCTTGGCCAATTTAGGATCTAAATTCAATTCCTTTATTTCCCAATATGCTTTCTTTTCCAACTCGATTGGCAAATGGAAGTTTTTGCCACACACCAACTTGTAAGGAGACATGCCTAAAGGGTTTTGTATGTTGTTCTAAAAGCCCATAATACATCATTTAATCTTAGTGACCAATTTTTTCTTTTTGGATTGACGGTTTTTTCTAGTATCTGCTTAATCTATCGATTAGACACCAATGTTTGTCCATTAGCTTGCGGATGATATGCTATAATTATTTGGTGTCTCATGTTGTATTTGGCTAAGAGCCTTTCAAACTGCTTGCTGCAAAAGTGGGATCCTTTGTCACTTACAAGAGCACGAGGTATTCTAAATCCTGCAAAAATATTTTTTCTTAAAAACATGAAGAAGAGAGAAAATTCGGTATTAGTTTATAGTATAAACATAGCACAAATAACTCTAATACGAATTGTTGGAAAAACCAGGTTTAGAAAATGATTTTTAGGCACAATAGAAAATTAAAATTTTGAAAATTGATCTAATTTTTTATATTTATAGTAATAATTTTTTTCCCAAAAATTTCTCGTGTTTTGAGCGAGACAGATATATGTTATTCCCGACTTTCAATCGAACAACCTTCTCCACTATCCTCGTACCTCGAATTGTGTTGAATGTGAGCTTAAGCAACACGAACCAAACATAGAACTATAAACAATTTATTACTTTCAGTAGGAAAGCAATTCTCTTAATAGAAACAAGTAGAAATTATAATTCCCAAGAAATATAAATTATTATTGGAAAATCAATTCCCGCTACTTTCTGGTAGAATAATTGTAACACCCCTATACCCGACCCGATCATCGGGTCAAGGTACCGGGATGTCACACTAGTTACCGAAGCAACTAGAAAAATTTCAGATTAATTTATCTTATTATTTGATTATTGAAGACCATTTTACTCATTTTAGTAATAATTTAATTTATGATAGAACTATTTATGAGTTTAAGGTGCTCATTAAAACATGATATTCAATCAAAGATAACAAAGTTTATAAAATTAACACAATTATTAAAGTTTTACAAATAAGTCCATTGGAGGACTTGTACTTTCTAAAGTAGTATGTATATTTCGTTTTTTTTTCTAAATTGTGCCAATTAATTTAGTTCTTCATAAACTTTTAGCCAAGATTCTAAAATCACATCAATTAAAAATTATTCACTTATTATTTTATCAATTCGTTTAAACATTCTCACATGTATCATTCCATCACTTATAATCATTTCGTAACGTTTCAAATTCATATACTATTTTTTTCCTCCTTCTCCTCCCCATTCCTCACCCTTTATGTGTAAATATATTATAATTTTAGCTTTTAGTACGTCATGCTTATATGTAACATTAAATATAATTCCATTACTTACTTATGTATTCATTCCATCACCTATAATCATTTCGTAACATTTCAAATTGTTCTACTATTTCTTTTTCCTCCTCTTCCTCTCCATTCATCATCCTTTATGTGTATATATATTATAACTTTTAGCTTTTAGTATGGCATGCTTATATGTAACAGTAACTATAATTCCATTACTTACTTATGTGCTCATATTAAAGTTGTCTACTTGCGTCATAGTTACTAAATTATTTATATCTTGAGCTACATAATTTGAAAGTAATATCCGCATGATGTTTTTGAAACTAGAATAAAATACATTTTTACCATAAAAATTTAAGTATTTTTACTTTAACCAATCAGTACAGTAAATTCTTCAAATTTGCCCATATTCTACTTCTTGACAGCTTCAACCTTTCTTTACTAAAAATTAATTATCTCTTACTACATGGTTCAAATGATATTTCTGATTGATTCTCTTAAAAATAGATTCATTAATAATTTAAAAATAATAAATTTCATCCCATAATATTTTTTTACAATTTTTTATGATTTTTCAAAGTTACAATAGGAGAACCTAAATCTATTCTAACCTTATCCCACAAAAACTAATATATCTCAAAATATAAAATTCCATTGCTTACACATTTCTTCCATAAGATAATAGACTCAATAAGCTTTAATTTCATATTTTATTCACCCTATAAAACACTTTCTATTATTTTTGGTGAATTTTCAAAGTAGAGTCACTACTGATGTCCAACACTATTTATTTAGTAAATTTCTCTATTTTTTTCCATGGTTCTTTACATTACTCTCAAATTATACATAGTCATTTTACCTTTGATTTATATTCAGTTTAATCAATCATATTTATGTATAAAGAACATACTCATTTCTTAATCTTAATGCTTTTTATAGCACACATCATATTATCTCTTACTTGAAAGTGTAAGGGATAAACCTAATTAAATAACGAACAAAGTGAAGAAAATACGAATCGAAAAGATCAAACACGTAAATTTTACGTGGAAAAACTCCTTAAATGAGGATAAAAAACCATGGGCAAAATGAGATTTCACTATAATAAAGGAGAGTACAAAAGATAGAGAGAATTAAAAGAAAAACCCCGAGGCCCCACCCCTTTGAAACAAAGAACAAAATTCTCTCAATCTAAATATTTTTGTCATGTAAAACCTAGAGTAACTAAGGCCTATTTATAGGATGAAATTTGTATCATATATGACTACAACAACTTTAGGTTAATTAGAGTTTAAGTGGGAAACTAAAAACAGAGTTTAACTATGAGAATAAAAGCTAAAATAAGTTTTGGCTAAAATAAGAGGCTTTCTCACACAAATCTCCACCTTGAATTGTATTTGGACCAACTCCTTCACCAAGCTCTGTTATGGGCTTAGCTAATTCTTCTTCAGATACTTACCAAGTCCAAGCAGTACTAGAACTTTGAAACTGGAAGGTTCTTTGTCAACATGTCGGTCGGTTTGTGTTCTGTGCCAATTTTAAGAATATGAATATCCCCTTAAATGATCACTTCTTGAAAACAATGATATCGAGTGTCTATGTGATTCGTTCCCTCTTGATAATTTGATCTTTGATGATATGTATGGCACTTTGACTATCACAATATACAACAATTGCCCCTTTTCACTTACTAGTTCACTGAACAAGCCCCTTAACCAATTTGCTTCTTTTATTGCTTCTGTAATTGCCATGTGTACTACTTCAGTAGTCAAAAAAGCCATTGTAACTTGAAGTGTTGCTTTCCAACTAATGGCATAATTCCTAAAAACAAATTGGTAACCTATGAGAGACCTTTTTCGATCTAAGTCTCCTACATAATCAGAATCAACATATCTGGCTATGTAACATCCCCTAACTGTAATGGCCTAAATTCAAGGTTATTGGAACAATGGTTTCGTAACCATAGATCCGATTTAAAGAGAAATTTATTTCAATATTTTTGCTTGAAAATTGATATGATAGGAAAATCGTATGAAAATATTGATAGGAAAATTTTATCGATTTAGTGATTAGTTAGAAAAAGAAATTATTGAAGAAATTGGGTAAAATAAGGTATCGGGACCTCTATCTCGTAAAACTGAGTCGAAAATAATTTTATAAATATTTATGAAATGTTATTAATGTGGAATTAAAATTTCGTTAGGAAATTTTAATGTTTGGGTAGTCAATTAAATGAAAAGGACTAAATTGTAATAAGTGTAAAAGTTGCTAGAGTGATTAAATAGCTTAAGAGTCTAATGAGAAAGGATTTAAAAGGCAATTAGACCCAAAAGTTATTTGGGCTGGACGGCAAGGGTATGAAATCAGCAGAAAAATTGATAAATTAAGGGTAAAATTGGAATATTGCAAAATTAACTAAATAAAACTAGGACTAAATAGGAAATATCTAGATTTCTCTTCATTTCTCTTCAATTCCAGTAGCTAAAAACGCCATAGGAGGGTTCTCTAAGCTGGTATTTCATAATTTTTGCACCAAGTGAGTTAATCCTTGCCTTTTTCTTGTAATTTTTGTGTTTCTAAGACTTTTACAACTAGGTCCTACTATTAAATTCATTAGTTTTTGATTTCATGGATGAAATTGAAAGTCACCATGGTTGAGTGCTGTAATTTTATGATGAAATAGAATGAAATTAAAGCTTTAATTTGTTTATGAGAAGATTTTATTAGGCAATTTCAATGGAAATTGATTTTTTAGGACCTAATTGTGAAAATGTTTGGAATTAAAGTCTATTGCTGAAATTCTGATTCCTAAAGGTTGTAAACTAGTTTAAGGTGATAGAATAAAATGTTAATTGAGAAAAATCATCTCAATTGAGAGGCTAATTGAGTAGGGACGAAATTATCATTTATTAAAAGCTTAGGGGAAAAATGGTAATAAACAGCTTGCACTAAAACAGTTTGGACAGCAGCAGTAGACTAACTTTAAAAAATCACCAAAAATTGTAGAAATCGAATTAGAAGATGAAAAAAAATATGAAATTAAATCTTATTGAGTCTAGTTTTTCATAGAATAAATATTGTAAGCAATGGACTTGTAAATTTTGAGATATAATGAATTTTGTGAGACAAGGTCAGAATGAATTCGGGTTTCCCTGTTATGACTTTGAAAAATTATAAAAAAATTGAATGAAAATAATTAGGGACTTAAATTTATATGTATAGAATTTTGAATGAGTCTATTTTTAATAAAAACAAACGAGAACATCATTTGAATTCTGTATAAAGAGATAATTTATTTTTAGTGAAGAAGGGTCAGAATTATTAGACAACAGAATAGGGGTGACTTTGAAGAATAAACTGTACTGATTGGATAAACCACAAATTCTGAAAATTTTATGGTAAAAATATATATGAGTCTAGTTTCATGAAAAATTAACAGATCTTAATTTGGAGTTCCGTAGCTCAAGTTATAAATAATTTAGTGACTATGACTCAAGTAGACAGCTTTGAATGAACTATAAATAATAGTTGAATTATAGAGAATGTTGCATATGAACATGAAATGTATTAAATTGATAATTAAATTTATTTATTTAGATCCAGAAGATTCAAATACGAAGATAGATCGAGGAAAGGAAAAAGTTCGGGATTAGTAGATTTTTACTGTTTACAAACAAGTATCAAGGTAAGTTCGTGTGACTTGAATTATATTCTTAAATGCTTGAGATTGTATGTTATTGATGTGAATTTGATTTGAGTGTTCATTGTATGAAAATGAATGATACATTGATATATTTGATAAAATGGGAAGAAATCCCGGTTGAATGAAAGGAAAATTCGATGGATCTCTGAAAAGGAATTGACGGTAAAAAGGATCTAGCCCGGACGGGTGATCCTATCCTGATATAGCCCTCCCGAAGAATATATGTAAAATGGATTTAGCCTGGACGGGTAATCCGAATTAGGGTCTGAATTTAGCCTGGACTGGTAATTCAGATCCAAGCTCATTAGAGTAATTGTCGTTGCAGGGGATTTAGCCTGGATTGGTAATCCTGACAATACTCTATGAGTTTATATTGCAGGGGATTTAGCCTGGACTGGTAATCCCACTGCAAGGTTGAGGTTCGCGGGAGTGTGCTCTCTGAAATGGAAATGTGCGCACATGAATATGAATTGACAGACCCGGAATTGTACACTAAAAGTGTACCTCTAAATGTCCATCAAAAATTCCAAGAAATTCAACGGGATAAATATGGAAAAATAACAAGGAAATGGAAATCATGGTATTGACGAGCTCATCAATCATAGTATATATTATTGGTACATGGAAATTATTGTACTAACTTGAATGTTGAGTTTGTGCATATTAGGGTAATAATGCATTGAATGGATATATGGATGTTTATTGTATTGTATTGAAAATATTAGGTAAGTATAATTCTTGTTACATGAGCTTACTAAGCACAAAGTGCTTACCCCGTTTCCTTTTTCCCTGTTTTGTAGTGTTAAGAGCTCGGAGGTCGGATTTGGTCGGAGACACATCACACTGTCAACCTCAGGATTTCGGTATATAAAGAAACTTTATTTTGGAAATCAATGGCATGTATAAGCTAACAAAGTAAATGTTTACGTGAAATGAATGTAAATTTAGCCATTGGTATGGTTAACAAATCTGGTTATAGATATGTGATGACGTTATCTTATATAAATGCATGAATCTATCATGAAAATATGTTGAATTGATTTGGTTGATGTGGATTGGTCTCGATTTAATATTACAGGGAAGGTTAGATATTTATAAAGGGCTATATTGAATATAAAAAAAAATTAATTCGCAAACTCCGGTAATGTCTCGTACCTTATTCCGGAAATGAATACGGGTAGGGGTATTACATTTATTGGTATCAGAGCTACGGTTTAGCCGGTTCTAGGACCGATGTAGCAAATACGGGATTAGCTATACATGCCATTTAAATTATTATTGATAGTGTGATATCTCCTGACCATTTAAAATGTGTTTTTCTTATAGTAATGTCATCCGACCGAGCTCAATCTGAGAAAGCTGGGAGTCATGCTCCGGCTTCAGTACAAAGAGAAGAAACTAGCAGTAAAAGGCCCGAGACAGAGGGTCAAGGGGAGGAGGTAAAAACAGTCTTCTTTCAAATGATGAATGAATGGTTTAATCAATACTTAAGAACTAACCCTGTAGTGCAGCAAGTTCAAGCTCCCCCTCCTGCTCCTCCACCGGTTCCCAAGATCCCATAAGGTACAGGTATTGAATCTGTCAGAAAAGGGAAAGCTCCAGTAGATAAAATTCGAAAATATGGGGCCGAAGAATTTCGAGCAGCAGTTGATGATGATTCTGAGCAGGCTGAATTCTGGTTAGAAAACACTACTCGGGTTCTGGAAGAATTATCTTGTACACTAGAAGAATGTTTGAAATGTGCCGTCTCACTGCTAAAAGATACAGCTTACCATTGGTGGAATACTAAAGCTTCAGTTGTTTCGAAAGAAGAAATTACATGGGAATTCTTTCAGATCGAGTTCAGAAAAAATATATCAGCCAGAGGTTCCTTGACCAGAAAAGAAAGAATTCTTGAGCTGAAACAGGGCAATAGATCAGTATCTGAATATGAAAGAGAATTTGTTCAATTGAGTAAATATGCTCAAGAATGGGTATAGTCAGAAGCTGAAATGTGCAAACGATTCGAAGAAGGTTGAATGAAGACATTAAGTTACTGATCGGAATTCTTGAAATTCGAGAGTTTGCTACATTGGCAGAGAGAGCTTATAAAGTAGAAGAATTGAGCAAAGAAAAGAAACAGGCTGAGAGGGAAGCTCGAATTTTTAGTAAAAGACCGATGGGAAAATCCCAGTTTTCTACTTCAAAGAAATTGAAGAAATATCAGGATCGTTCTACTTCAGCCATTGGGTATTCGGGCAAAGAGCGAGGTTCTCAACGCACTAATCCAAAGCCTTCTAATCCATCAGTGACCAGTGTTGGCAGTGTTGGCACTCCTAAACCGAGATGCCAGTACTGTAATAAAGCTCATTTTGGTGAATGCTGATTTAAGAGTGGGGCTTGTTACCGATGTGGTTCTTTTGACCATTTCCTCAGAGATTGTCCAGAAAGGGTTGAAAAAGAAATTGAACATATATCGAAGCCGAGTAATCTAGTTTCGAGGGGCAGACCACCTCGACCATCTGGTAATTTCAGTGGTAGTCGAGGAGCTACAAAAGATACTATAGGTAGGCCTGAGGTACGAGCACCTGCTAGGACATATGCCATTCGTGCCAGAGAAGATGCTTCAGCACCCGATGTTATTACTGGTACATTTTCTTTACTTGATACTGATATTACTGCATTGATTGATCCTGGTTCTATGCATTCATATATATGTGTTAAACTTGCAATTGTTAAAAATTTATCTGTTGAACCTACTGAATTTGTGGTTAAAGTCTCGAACCCCCTGGGCCAGTCTGTGTTAGTGGATAAAATTTGTAAAAATTGTCCACTGATGGTAAGAGGTTATTGTTTCCTGGCTGATTTGATGTTACTGCCATTTGATGAATTTGACGTGATATTGGGTATGGATTGGTTAACCTAGCATGATGCGGTAGTAAATTGTAAACAAAAATATATTGTGCTAAAATGTCAGAATGGTGAGTTGCCCCGGGTTAAATCTGATCAGACAGAGGGGTTATCTGATATGATTTCAGTAATGGCAGCACAGAGGTATGTCAAAAAGGGGTATGATGCTTACTTGGCTTATGTACTCGACACCAAGGTATCTGAGTCAAAGATACAGGCAGTTCCAGTGGTATGTGAATTTTCCGATGTGTTTCCAGAAGAATTACCAAGATTGCCACCAGAAAGAGAAGTGGAATTTTCTATAGATTTGATTCCGGGAACTACTTTGATCTCCATAGCTCCGTACCGGATGGCTCCTATAGAATTAAAAGAGTTAAAGACACAGTTGCAAGAGCTTATTGACAGGGGTTTTGTCCGACCGAGTCATTCACCTTGGGGTGCTCCGGTTCTGTTTGTGAAAAAGAAAGATGGGTCTTTGAAATTTTGTATCGACTACCGGCAGCTTAATAAAGTAACCATAAGAATAAGTACCCGTTACCCCAGATTGATGATTTATTTGATCAGCTGAAAGGTGCTACTATGTTTTCAAAGATTGATCTTCGATCAGGTTATCATCAGTTACGAGTAAAGGAGTCAGATGTGCCAAAACAGCCTTTAGAACCAAGTACGGGCATTATGAGTTTCTAGTTATGCCGTTTGGGCTAACTAATGCACCTGCAGTATTCATGGATTGATGAACCGGGTATTCAGACCGTACTTAGACAGATTTGTAGTAGTATTCATTGATGATATTTTGGTTTATTCTCGGGATGAAGAAGAACATGCAGAACATTTGAGAATTGTGTTGCAAATTCTACGAGAGAAGCAGTTGTATGCTAAATTCAGTAAATGTGAATTTTGGCTTCGAGAAGTGGGTTTTCTTGGACACATTGTATCTGCCGAAGGCATCATGGTAGATCCAAGTAAAATCTCAGCTATTGTTAATTGGAGTCCACCGAAGAATGTATCTGAAATTAGAAGTTTCTTGGGTTTAGCTGGTTATTATCGGAGATTTGTACAGGGCTTCTCTATGATAGCTTCTCCAATGACTCGATTATTGCAGAAAGATGTAAAGTTCGAGTGGACTGATGAATGTCAACAAAGTTTCAACCGATTGAAAGACCTATTAACGAAAGCACTTGTATTAGTGCAGCCTGAACTGGGTAAGGAATTTTTTTATTTACAGTGATGCCTCATTAAATGGTTTAGGTTGTGTTTTGATGCAAGAAGGTAAAGTAATAGCCTATGCTTCAAGACAACTTAAATCACATGAAAGAAATTACCCAGTACATGATCTTGAATTAGCTGCTATTGTATTTGCGCTGAAGATATGGCGGCATTACTTGTACGGTGAGAAATGTCATATTTATACTGATCATAAAGCTTAAATATTTGATGACATAGAAAGATTTGAATTTGAGACAGCGCAGGTGGCTTAAACTGATAAAGAATATGATTTGATTATTGATTACCATCGGGTAGGCTAATGTTGTAGCTGATGCTTTGAGCCGAAAATCTCTGTTTGCTTTACGAGCTATGAATACCAGTTATCATTGACTGATGATGGTTCAATCCTAGCTGAATGAGAGCTAAACCGACATTTTTATAGCAATATGTGAGCTCAGAAGAATGATGAGAGTTACAGGTTAAACGGGCACAGTGTGAGTCAGGTAGTGATTCTGAATTTCAGATTGGTTCTGATGATTGTTTATTATTCAGAGGTAGGGTATGTGTACCTCAGAATTCAGAGCTCATACAGAAGATTCTACGCAAGGCCCACAGTAGTACTATGTCTATACATCCGGGGAGTAATAAAATGTATAATGATCTGAAAAAGATGTACTGGTGGTCGGATGAACGTATTTGATTGTATAAGTGTTAATATTCAAATTAAGCTGAAATCAGTACTTGGGTTACTTAGCAATTACTTACCGGAATGAATGGAAATCATATGATGTATCGGGGCACCTTTGTCTCGAGGAAAAAGATGCTATTGGGTGATTGTTGATCGATTAAAAGTCAGCTCATTTTCAGTACGTATGGATTATTCTTTAGATAAACTAGCTGAACTGTACATATCTGAGATTGTCAGGTTACATGGAGTGCCTGTCTCCATTATATCAGATAGAGATCCCCGATTTACGTCTCGTTTCTGGGACAAATTGCAAGAAGCCTTGGGTACTCAGTTGTATTTCAGCACTGCATTTCATCTTCAGACAGATGGTCATCTGAGCGTGTAATTCAAGTATTGGAAGATATGCTCCGATGTTGTATACTAGAGTTTGAAGGTAATTGAGAGGTATCTACCTTTGATTGAATTTGGCTTACAATAACAGTTATCAGTCTAGTATTAAAATGGCTCCGTATGAAGCTTTGTATGGTAGAAAATGTAGAACACCGTTATATTGGACAGAGCTCAGTGAAAGGAAGATACATGGGGTTGATTTGATCCGGGAAACAGAAGAAAAAGTAAGGTTATTCGAGATAGTCTAAAAGCAGCTTCCGATCGTCAAAATCATATGCCGACTTTAGCGAAAAGAGATTGAATTTCAAGTCGGTGACAAGGTATTTCTGAAGTGTCTCCTTGGAAGAAAGTTCTTCGATTCCGGTCAAAGGAAAAATTATAAATTTTTATAATATAGAAATTAGGTTTATATATTAAAATTATAAATATAATTTTTTTTATTATTTAATATATAATTTAATTTATTTTAATAGAAAAATTAAGAAGCTACAAAAAACCAAGATATTACGGAGACAAAAACTAGAAATAAAAAGAAAGTAAATAATGGAAAACACGGATAGAAAACATAATAAGAATGAGCATACCCACAGATTTTCGGGAGACCT